>NC_056735.1:830954063-830976563 GCF_019279795.1 Protopterus annectens
TGCAAGTGTCACAGCAGGTGTCACCAGATTTCAGCAATACTACTCTCCATGTCATGGATGCACAGGCATGTTCTGTATACAACACCAGACAGATGCTCAAGGTCATGAATGCAAGACTTCCTGTCATGCATGATGAGCTCCATGGCCTTGGTGATGCCACACATAATAATGCTTCTGTCGTGGATAGATGGTGAGGTGAGACATTGTCAGTACTCAACAGTGCAATGCCTGTGCTTGAACATGTGGTGGGTGTAGGGCTTTGGCCCCGTGGACATAGGTCAGCAACAAGATCAGTTGGGAGTCCACGTGGCCATGCACATCCACACTCTCTTAGTGGCAGTGCCACCAGCACTACTGAAGTAAGGGTACTGTCCACACCACAATGGAACAGGCCATGGGCATGTGGTCCTGGCTGGTCCTGTCAGGGACATGGATCCAGCAGACAACAGTCACCATTGGGGAGTAGTACTGCATCTGGCCTTGGGCCTGGTTGTGACAATGAGACTCCTGGCAGAACTAGTTCCCATGTCAGTAGCAGGAGATGGTGAACTGCACATCCTGCCATGTCCACTGCTGTCCAACATACCCCTGTATAGGGCAACCACATGGCTAGACTTTGTGCATACAAACATTCACACATCTCTACCACAGGCAGGTCACCGCCAGATACACACAGATCCTCTGCATGGCCCAAATGAACAACACCCCTCCAGACATACAAACAGCAATGTAGAGTAGTATTGCTGAAATTGAATTCATCCTCAAGTCTTGGTAAGTACCTTCATGAGGTGGACCCCATTTTTTCACAAAATCTCACCAATGTGACACTGATATATAGACTGTATTTATATAGCCATATATCAGGGACAGAAGTAAGTAAAAAACAAAAAAAAGGTAGCTGGGTGCACAAAACCCAGGATAAAAAAGTGCCCAATCCTGGTAGGTGCACTGGTGCCAGAACTAGAAAAAAATGACAGTGTAGAATGCTCAGTATACAGAAACATTCCTACAATGGGGCCAGCCCAGGCCCATTGTAGAAGGGAGTAGCAGTCCACAAAAATCACAAAAATTGATTGGCCAAAGAAAAGCCATAAAAACAATAGAGTGGACTACTGAGGATAAGAAAGAACTTATGTATTGTTACTATTATGTAAAAAGCCCAGAATTTTCTGACACAAGATATACAAAATGATTAAGAGAGAAATTAGAGCAAAGAAAAATACTTCTGCAGGAAAAACTGTCAGAAGCTTCAAATACAAATTTGTGTTCATTAATACAACAGATTTTTGAAAAACAGTATATAGATCAAGAAACGTTGATCTGTTTGGAAAAAGAAACATCTGAGGAAGTGCAAAAATATAAACAACAAGACTTAGAGATAGTTGAAAAATATAAAAAAGTAATAAAGACATGGGAAAGAGAGAGATTTGATGTGGTGCAATATTTATGCAAAGGAGAAAACCAAGTTAACTAATATAGAGAAGGCAGCCTCAAAGATATTCAAAGAGAAATACAGGCTAAGGCATCCAGTTATGGAAAATTTCACAATAAAAAAATAAATATCACAAAGATGGAATGTGGAAAAGAAGATTAGTAAAGTAAAAGTTAAAGAAATAGAAGTTGAAGTTATGGACTGCCTGTGAAGTGAAGGACTTTACGTAGACAGTCTAACACAGACTACATCACAGCATGATGGAGGGAGTCCCCAGAATAAGGAAAAGCAAGAAGATCAGGAGACATGTGAAGAAGAAATATGGACATGGGAAAGGAAAAGAGATTTAATATGGTGTAATATTTATACAAATGAGAAAGCAAAACTAACCAATACAAAAAGAGCAGCACCAAAGATATTTGAAAAGAAATATAGGCAAGGGAATCTGGATATAGAAAACTTTACAATACAAAAAAATAAGAAGGCTAAGAGGAAAATTAGAAAAAGAGATTAGTAATGGAGAAGTCAAAGAAATAGAAACTGAGGTTATGGAGCAGCTGCAAAGAGAAGGATTCAGTGTAGAAAATTGAATGCAGGAAGCACCACAACAGGATAAAGCAATGGATATCAAAATTAAGGAGAAACCAGTGGAACAGGAAGTAATTGGTCGGGTGCTATATCAAGATATTTTGGAGCCTTCCACAGGAAACCAGTATAAATGTTCACTTGAAGATAGACAGCAAGGAAAGGAATTGGAAACTCTGGAAACTCTGATGCAGTCAATGTTGAGGAGTGATAGGCCAGTGAGTTCCCATATGACAGAGCAGCAGATGACACAGGATGAAATTGAAGAGAATGTACCATAGGAAGAAGCTATAGAACTTTCAATAGAATGCCTGCAGGAAATAGAAAACAATGTATGTGCCCTCAGTTTGGAAGAATATGAGTAGAGAAGAATTGCTTGATTTAATGGACATTGATAGATGTATTAAGATCAATGAAAGAAATAGATTGCAGAAGGTCAATAAAACCTAGAAAGTAAGAAGTCTGATAAAACAAATGAATGCAGTAATTAGGACTGTCCATATAGATCCATGTGACAGAGGTAAACAGGATATATTACTGTGTTGCTAAATTAATAATTGATAAAGTTCTACCACAAGATCACATGATAGTGAAGGAAAGGAAGGGGAGAAATCGAATACCATCATGGAAGTATCAAATAGAGAAAACTATAAAGCAATTAAGACAAGAAGTGTCACTGTTAGAAGACTATAGAAGATGGAATAGATCAACAAAAATACAAAGAAAGAAAGATGTGATTAAAGCAATGCACAGTATTAGAACAGACCAGGATCTATCATGCACTATCGCAAATAAACTAAACATTTCAACACAGGCAGAAAAACCTAGAAGATACACAGATAAATATAAGAGAAAAGTACAAAATAAGCAATTTATTGATGACCCAAAAATATTTTATAGAGAATTGGGAAATAAGGTAAAAGGAATTGAAAGACTGCCAAAAAAAGAGGAAGTAGATACATTTTGGAGAAGTATCTATGAAGATCCTGTAGAACACAACAAAGATGCTCAATGGATAGAAGCAGTAAAAGAAAGAATAAGAATTTTAAAGGTACAGGATATGAAATGGGATGTAGTAACAGCAGGAGAGATTGAAATAAATTTAAAAAAGCCTTTAACTGGAAAACCGCAAGCCCAGATGCAGTACCTAACTTTTGGTTGAAAGTATTAACATCTGCACGAGGATTTAGCCATGAGTAAGAACTATTTACATGGACAACCTGAACAGACACCATACTGGCTAAGAACAGGAAAAACAATGCTCTAACTTAAGGGTGAACCTGCAAGCTACCCTAAAAATTATAGACCAATAACTTGCCTTCAGATGACATGTAAACTATACACGGGAAATGACGCTGACAGAGTTTATAGTCATTTAGAGAAAACTAATTTATGGCAGTAGAATATAATGGCAATAAAAATAGTCATATGGAACACAGGGACATTTGTTGTTAAATAAAGTCATAGTAGAGAACTGTAAAAAGGGGAAGAATCTAAGTATGACATGGATTGACTACAAAAAAAGCATTTGATAGTATCCCGCATTCATGGATAAAAGAGTGCTTAAAAATGTACAAGATACACCTTACACTGATTGACTACATTACAGTAACCATGAAACAATAGCAGACCACTTTGTAGTTAAGCCATGATAAAAGACAGATTATTATCCCAGGGATAAAAATTCAAAGGGGGATATTCCAAGGTGACTCTTTGTCACCATTGCTATTCTGCCTTGCCATTAACCCATTAAGCTGTTTACTTAACAGCTTAAGCCATGACTACAATTTGGCTCCTAGAAAACAAGAAAGTCTAATGACTTTGCATCTTCTCTTTGTCGATGATTTAAAACTGTATAGCTCACCAGATGAGGAACTGAAAGCACAGCTGCAGGTTGTCAAAACTTTTTCAGATGATATTAGAATGTCATTTGGCCTTGATAAGGGTGCAAAAGCAACCTTTAAAGAAGGAAAACTGCATCACCAGGAAAAGAGCAGTTTGGGGCAAGAATGTGATATAAATGAGCTTGAGCAAGAGGGAGTATATAAATACTTGAGAATTGATGAAGGATCAGCAATAAAACATGAACAAATGTGAATAAATCTCAGTAAGGAATACTTTAGAAGACTTAAATTAATCCTAAGAACAACACTGAAATCTAGGAACAAGATCCAAGCTATAAATCAATTTGCTCTTTCTCTCCTAATGTACAGTTTTGGAGTGATTGACTGGCCCCATAAAGTGTTGGATAGATTAGATATTAAAACAAGGAGGATGATTCATGCTCACCAAATGATTTATAAAAATCACTGTATACCAGGACTACATATTCCCCGTTCTGAAGAAGGGATGGGCCTTCTTGAAATTGATTAAATGCATAGATCTGCAATTATGGGACTCCACAAATATCTACTGATCTCACAAGATCCAAATGTAGTGGAAGTTTTGAAACATGAAGAGAATAAATCTAAGATGACTTATCTGCTTAATTTAGCAGAAACATATTGATGTCAAGTAGGAATGGAAATCAAACAGAAGTAGATAAAAAAACAGGCAACAATTGAATGTGCCAAAAACAAAAGAAAAAAATATAAGATGAAAGACCAGTTGAGAAGGCAAGAAATGTGGATAAAAACATAAATATAGCTGCAAGTATAGAAAACTTCTGGAAGAGCCTCATGCTGCTCAGGAATGGTTAAGGAGAGGTGAATTCAAACCTAGAAATGAAAGGTTAATATTGGTATCCCAAGATAGTGGGCTACATACACGCTGGTTTACAAAGCCAATGGAACATGTGGGAAAAACAAACTGTAGGTTTTGTAAAACTAAATTTGAAACAGTCACATACCTTGTTGCTGGTTGCGACACACTAATGGCAGAAGGACTGTATTCTGAAAGGCATAATAATGTGGCAAGACTGTTGCACTATGGATTGTACAAACATTATGGTATCAAAGGGGCTGAAAAACACTGGAAATATTAGCCACAAAGCATCATAGAAAATGATGAAGTTTATATCATATGGAATCATGCATTACCAACAGTTCAAAAGATAGATACTAGAAAACCATATATAGTGGTCCAGGAAAAGAAGACAAAAGTAACATTGATCATTGAAATTGACACACCCAGTGACTACAGTGTTTTGTGTATAGAGAGACACAAATTCATAAAATACCAGGATCTGCAGTCAGAAATGAGAGCAATGTGGAAGAAAGATACCCAGACAGTTCCAGTAGTAGTAGGAGCAATGGCTCTTATAAAAAAGAATCTACAATCATATTTAGATATGCTACCAATCCATGTAACCCCATACGAATAGAAGAAGGAGTCATTACTGAGAACAATGCAAGTGCTGCAAAGAGCACTTTTGGATGACATCAAAGACTGAAACAATGCTAATTTCATGAACTTTAATCGTACTTTGACTTAGGAATGGTGTCCATTCCTATCATGGCATTAGAAACCCAAAAGATTTGGAGACATTAGAAAAAAGGAGGTTACTTGAGCACTGGCACTAGGTCACACATAAGCCTAGCCATTACTTTAACCCTAACAGATTCATTTATCATGTGAGCACCAGGTAGTCACAGGGCCTTCACATGTCTACATATTGCACACATACACAGGCAACATGCAATGTGTGTGTGGTATTATCAAATGGGGAGTGTGGGACACAAATTATAGTAATGTGACAGTTGGCAGCACATAGCATGCCTATGGCAAGTGCAACACGCAGGACTTCCTCTGGTTTGCTACTACGACACCTTCTTTGTGTGACATTACCTTAGCTTACAGTATTTCTCATAACATTAAGATGCTTCTGGTGTGCAATAACTGCTCTATGCAATCAGTACAGAACTGTATAACATGTTTCTTATCCTACAGTCTTGAGACCTTTTTTCACTGTTTCAGTTGTTGTCACAGGTTAAACCTTGTCAATCATGGACTGCAACTTGCAGGGTGATACAGACATACCTCTCAACTGTTCAAATTTCCATAAAATGTACAAATTCTTGCCAAATATTTGTGGTGCATTTTCTTATGAACCTGTGTTTTTTCTGGCAAATCATTGTGGGTTGATGTCAATAAATAATGTCAGACATTATGAGTTGCAGATGTCATACCTTTCAAAGTATATATGCTAATGCAAGACCTGTTATTCTATCACCTATATAGGTTTGTAGGAGGAATATTTGACAAATGTCCCTAGTATGTGGCCTTTGTCCCCCCAATATTTATGGCTTTGTAATCATTTTGTGCTGTAAGAGCTCTTGAGGTATGTGTACAGATGGTGACCATACCTCTGACCACTGCATATGTTTGCAGGTTGTCCCGATGTCTGACACATACTTTTTTTTCCATCTGTCATAAGGTTTTTCTGGCTAACATGTTGGGATATCATGAAAGACTGACATTGCAGATTAATGATGGATATTGTCATGTAACAACGCATACCCTTTGTAAGGTGCATTCACATGCATGACGTGTTCTGCTATCTACTTCCCATGTTTGACACAGCAATATGTGAAGGGTGTGCTCAGAGTTTGCTGTTTGCCCCAGCTTCTAACATGGCTTTAACCAGATGTCTTTCTGTGAGCGGTTGAGAGGTATGCTGGCACATACATACATACATACATACATACACACACACACACACACACACACACACACACACACACACACACACACACACACACACACTCACATTCATGACTTACCCCTGCTGATAGCCGAACCCCTACCAGCCCAGTTTTACAAATGATACTGCTAGATATATAACAGAAACACCACAGAGGTAATGTATTGTCGCATTGTCTGCCAGTACTATTAAAGTGGGTGACAATTGCAGGGGCTATTAGGATTGCCAATGGTGGGTTCAGAGGCTCTTAACATGGTAGAGCCACCTGAAACATGCACACACTGCTGCATGGGGACATGCATTCAAACCCACATGCACACAGAGTTGACACTTCCCATATTAGATGACCCACCTATCTATTTATGTACAATACACAGTGATATGACTATTGCATGCACCACAGTGCCTTTATTTTAGAAACTGTGTAACTGTGCTTGTAAGGTGGATGACATCTGTAGGGGCTGCAACTAGGTTGGCAATGGGGGAATTCACGGGGTAGAAGAGGCACACAAAATGGTATAACCATTGCATACACACAGTAAAGACAGCCACTTTGGGTATGCATACAAAACACATAGACAGTTGCCAATGGATTAGTAACTTTATATATCCACTTGTATGTACTGTAGTGCTATGTACACATTACATCCACCACAGAGATTATATACTGGGGACATAACTTACTACCTCTTACAACAAGTAATCTTCATGGATGGTGGGATAAAACACCCAAAATAGCAAATGGCCTCATACATTGCTCTTACATACCTGGACAAATGATAGATAAACAGACTTTAAATCAGCATGATGTTTCAGAGAGGTAAAATGCCTGATGCTGGCATGTCTGTCAGTAGTGTGCTGTGACATATTTGGCAATGATTAGTTATAAATGCCCATTGTTAAGGGACACAGACCATATATAGATTGCAAACATCGGGATATTCCATATACATCTGTAAAGATGATTGGTATGGCTTGTATAGTTTAACATGGTACATGTAAGGCAAATGCCATTAACTGCCTCTTTCAAGTAATTTCATGGGGAGGGAGTCAACAGGCCTTAAAATGATATAACCAACACACACAGGAGATATGTTTCACACACAAACACACACAGTATTTTAGTTGCCAGTATTGAGATTTAAACTCCTACCTATCTAATTATGTGTACTATAGCATTACACAGTTATTGCATGTACCACAGGGTTTATAGGGCTAAAGAATGTATACAGATACTTCTATGGCGAATGGCATCAACAGGCTTTGTTAAGTAGGGCAATGTGAAGTACACTGGGTGGAGCACACCTCAAAATGGTATAACGCACAACCCGAGAGATATGGGTCTCTCTCACACACACACACACACACACACACACACACACACACACACACACACACACACACACACACACACACACACTTGTCAGAAATGAGAGTAGAACCCCTGCCTATCTAGCTATTTGTACGATACTATTACACAATTATTGCACATGCCATTGAGCTTATAGGGCTGATGGCTGTCCAAAGGTACCTCTAACGTGAATGACATCAGTGTCCCTTGTAAATTAGGTCAATAGGATGTGTACTGGGTGGAGCACACCTCAAAATGGTATAACCCATCCCCCAAGAATGTGGTTCTCACACACACGCACAGACACACACACACACACACACACACACACACACACACACACACACACACACACACACATACACACGCACAATATCACACTTGCCAGTATTGAGTTTAGAATCTGTAGTACAATGTTATGCAGTTATTGCACATGTCACAGAGTTTATAAGGCTGAATATTGTCCAAAGTTACTTCTAAGGTTAATGACATCAGCAGCCCTTGTAAGGTAGGGCAATGGTAAATGTACTGGTTGGGAAAGGCCTCAAAATACTTCAACAAACACACACACACACACACACACACACACACACACACACACACACACACACACACACACACACACACTAGAATTGAGATCAGAACCCCTGCCTATTTAGCTATGTGTATTATACTGCTACGCAGTTATTGCATGTGCCATGGAGGTTATAGGGCTGAGGGCTGTCCAAAGGTTCTTCTAAGGTGAATGACATCAGCAGCCCTTGTAAGTTATGGCAATGGGAAGTGTGCTGGGTGGGAAAGGCCTCAAAATACTTTAAACTGCAAACATACAAACACACACACATATACCAGAACTGAGATTAAAACCCCTGCCTATTTAGTTATTTTTATTATACTGTTATGTAGTTATTGCGCATGCCATGGAGCTTATAGAGTTGAGGGCTGTCCAAACGTACTTCTAAGGTGAATGTCATCAACAACCCTTGTAAAGTAGGGCAATGGGCAATATACTGGGTGGGAATGGACTATAAATCTTTAACCTACAAACAAACACACATACACTTGGTAGGACTGAGATTAGAACCCCTACTTATTTAGTTATTTGTACGATAGTGCTAAACAGTTATCACATGTGTCACAGAGGTTATAGGGCTGACAAGTGTCCAAAGATACTTCTAAAGTGAATGACATAAGCAGCCCTTGTAAAGTAGGGCAATGCATGGGAATGGCCTAAAAGTCTTTAGCCTATAGGCAGACACTTATATTTAGCAGGATTGAGGTTAGAACCCCTTCCTATCCAGTTATCTATATTAAAGCATTACACAGTTATCACATATATTACAGATCTTATAGAGCTGACAAATATCCAAATGAACTTCTAAGGTGAATGACATCAGCAGATCTTGTACAGTTAGGACTTTGTATGTGTATTGAGGAGGTAAGGCCTCATAATACTTTAACCTACAAACAAACATGCACACAAAGGCGGGTGATGTGATATTACGACCTCCTATCTCAGTACTGTTACACAATGGGGTTCACCTTCATGCTGGCACATATGACTGGTTACAACTGGTATCCAATTATCTGAGCAGGACATCACTCTATGCCTTTCAGGGTATCCCTGTGTGTGGCTCACTCTGTGTGTGTGTGTCTCCCTGTGTGTGTCTCTTTATCACTGTCTGTCTCTCTCTTCCTCATGTCTATGTGTGTGTATGCTTGAAATATTGTTCTATGTTGCCCGCATATATGTCTGTGTATCACATGCAACAGATGCAAATATATCACATGTGGGCCACCTACAGCTAGCTTAGGGTACTCCTGTCTAACTGGTGTCAGTAGAGACAGTTAAAGCGTACATAGCTGTTGGTATGCAAAGTCATCTATGCACAACACAGTTATATACTCCAATGTGGGTTTAGACATGGGCTGTAATTCTTTAAGTGTATGAGCATGCCCAGTATGACCTTCTATAGCAAGAGTTCCAGAGATAGCTGTACTCCAGTCCAGTGTTTTGTGTGTGACAGCCATACCTGTCAACCTATTAGTGCAAGAAATATGGAGAGAGCCTGCCAAAACGGGGGGGGGGGTGGCCCAAACATAGTGAGATACTGTAAATACTGCTTTTATTAATGTAGAAAGTTGCTAAAGTAACAGGGTTTGTTTTAGCAGACATCTTCTGACATATATGTTGTCTGACACTGAAATGTATTGTGTCATTACTTACTGACAGATATCCTGAGATCATTACAGTGCTTACCTGGGAAATACAAGATGTATGATCCACAGACTGAAATTGTCAGCCAAACTATAGACATTCTTGCCCAATCCAATCGGTTGAGAGGTGTGACTACAGCCGATTGGCTGATGAAGCTGTGTAAACAGTCCAGCACCTCAGTGATATACTGGCTGGGGAGCTTCTGCTTGTGTGGTATTCTTCTTAACTGATAAGCGATATCCTGTGTGAGTACATAGTGCATGCTACTGAGCAGAGATGTCCATTTTATGTGTGGTATATGTCACATAGCACTGTGATTTCCAGCTATGTCAGTGGCAGGGCAGTACAGAGTAATGCGGTGAACCCCTGACAGACATTTGTCTACAGGTTGATAGGTTGATATGAGGTTACTAGGCCTGAAGCCCTTATAACCCTTACAGACAAGAGTGTAGTCCATGTTGAGACATGTCAGCACCTAGAGCTCCTGTCCAGCAGGGACACAGGTAGGATCGCATGACTGTATTTTCTGTTTCCCATGCACTTATACAGGGACCACTTCACAAGGGATATTAAGGCACTTGGCTTGATGTGGACAGGGAGTGTAGTCCACAGATGGGGGAGTCTGTGGGATATGTATTTGTCACATCAAGTCCTACTGATACTACAGACCAGGTTGATGGTGTGTCTACAGGTTGTTTGAGTCATCCTTGCCTTCCAGATGTGAAACTGTCCCATCACGGCAGGATCTGGATTGCTTTGTATGCCAGACAAAGGTCACCTCTGAGGAGTCTGTATGGAACTGTGTATAGGGACAGTGCTGTTAGTTTAGCTGTGTAGGGTAGGTGTTTAGGGTCCTGGGATCTCCTGGTGAGGAACCTCTGTGGTTTCTCCAGCTGCTGCATGTGCATTGTGAGTTACATGCCGAAGAGGACATTGTACAAAATAATTGGCCTTATAAGGGTATTACACACGTATCTTCTGAACTCTTTGTCCCTGGATGAGATACCCTCACTTTTGAGTTGGCACATCTATGAAGTTTTCTGTACAATGGAAGTGACATGGTGCACAGACTTTCTGTTGCTATCAACCTGGTTGGCCAAATGCCTCAGGACTGACTGTATATGTCGCACATTGTTGTAATGTGATAATATGTGGGGACATCAGTCTCCCCGATGGGGATGATGATGCATTTGCATGCATTTAGCTTGAGGCCATGTTTCTGGCAGCAGTCATTTTTTTTTGTTGAAATCCTGTTGTGGGACATCCACAGCTCTTTGGGTATTGATGACTGTTTCCAGCTTGCAGTCATCTGGCAAGTTGGTCAACCATAGTCCAGTGTTTTTGGCCTGCACCTCAGGGAAGTATATCATGTACACCAGAGGCCCCCAGACCAATCCTTCTGGTATGCCACTCTTTATGGGTGTACTGCTTGGGTTGGCTATCCCTATTATTTTCATGTGGGTTCTATCAATGAACCAGTTTGCTACCCATCTGGTAACATGGATTGCTGCCTAGTTGACAGAGTTCATGTACTATGGCCAAGAGGGGAATAGTGTGTAAAGCTTTGGCCAAGTCAAGGTGACTTGAGTGCACCATTTTTCCCTTATCTGTGCCTTTGTTGGCTGTCTCAGGGATGTCATCCTCCCCTTGTAAAAGGCAGACTGTGTGGGGTCATATATTTGGAGTTTGCCAATGTCTCTGTTAATGAGGTCCATGATGATCCATTGCATGGCCTTGCAGATCAGTCTTGTTAGGCTGACTGGTCTTTAATTTCCCTGATCAGTGAACACTCCACCTTGGTGTACAGGGATGACAGTGGCTGTCTGCCACTCGGCTGTGACAAAGGCAGTACTCAGGCTTTGGTTGTGTAAGCTGCATAATGATGCTGTCAGTTCATGCCTGGGTTCATGTAGGTTGCAGGCTGGGATGTATTCAGGTCCCATGGAGGCTGTCTTCTTGGCTTTGAGAGGGCAGTGATGCCCTGTTCCCTAGTGATAAGGTTGGGTGGTCAGGTACTGGGAATGTCCTGCATTCCTGATGGGGAGCAGAAGACAGACATTGCCGCTGAATCTGCTAGCCAGTAGATTGGCTATATCTACAGAGTTTTGTATGTGGTGTCTTTGACCTGCAGTTCTGCACAGATCTGGGAGCTTCCTTTGGGAATGCAGACATATGTGAGGAAGGGCTTATGACTGCCTGTCTTAGAAGTGGGAAATTTGGACTTGAAGATGCCTTTAGAGGATTTCAGTGGTGCTCTTATTTGTTTGCTCAGGCTAGCGGTGATTACTTCCAATTGTGCATCTTCTCCTTCTCAGTCCTGGACAGCAATGTCATCCTTTTGTCGCATAGTTCATTTATTGCAGATATTTGCAGACTGGTTTACTTTCCCTTGTGGATGATGATGTTGCCCTGTCAGGTATTCCTGGTTCCATGCATCTGTATATATAAGCTGGTATAGTACTTTTTTGTACATTTGGACATTGGTGCCTTTTTCTCCAGTGGGGTAGGGGGCTGTTCAGATGTTTATACCATCCCTCTGGTGCTTGTGCTCAGCTTGGGGACATTTTCATTTTACCACAGCTAGAGAGGGGATCAGGAGAGATGGTGATATTGAATGTGACATTTTTTTTCCGGATCTTGCCAGGGAAGATGATACCATAGGGGTCCTGCAGTGGTTAATCATGTTGGTTACTGCCAAGTCCAACATATGTATCCCATCTTGTGTAGGTATCAGGTAGCTGACCTAAAGATCTAGCATTGATAAGATGGGTGAATTTCTTTGCATTTCTGTTCTGGCATGGTTGGTTTTCCAATCAGTGGTGGGGTAATATAAGTAGCCAGGATCAGTATAGTGGGTTGAATCTTTATAGATTTTTAGAGGGCCAGATATGTGGGGTGGGTATCCTGAGTCAGACATGTTTGCCTATAGCTACCTATAATTTGCATAGATTTCTTGTCATCAGTTGACTGCACTTGATTATTTTGTGTGTGTCAGACTGTTTGACCAGCATGGAGGTGTGTGTATAATATATCCTTATACTCCACCTCCTTTGGCTTTGCTGCCCACATTTTGAGGTCTGCCTGTTTGACAGGATGAGTGATCAAGTAAGAATGGGTCACTCCCCACAGCTGTGAGCCAGGTTTCTGTGACCGCACAAATGTCTCCATCTGCCAGGGTTACAAAATGCTTCCAATGAGTACATTTTCCTGTTTAGACTTCTAGAATTTAGCAGCATGGCCTTTACTTTGCATTTTGTTGAGCGTTATATGTTGCTAGGACTGACCCCATGAGTTTGCCTAAAAAAGGCACTATGGGAGAGGCAAGGGCCTTTGCCAGAGGTCTGAAGGCCAAGTGAGACAGATACAGGCCATCTCTAGCACAGCAACATGGTCTGTTAGTCATATGTTCTCAGGCTGCCAGGCAGTGGATCCCCCTAGGATGACACCAGTGAGTAAGCCAGTTGTTACTGACAATCGTTTCCTGTTTGTATTGAGCCATCATTTCAGGTGACAGTTGAATGCTGCTTAGGGCTAGAGACATACCCGCATGGGACACATATTCAGCAGGCTGAATCATGTCTGTCTTCCTATAGTCCAGGGAGATACATCTGATATCTTTCACACTGCCATGGAGTAGGCCAGAGTGATAACAGTACCTGTTGTGGAGTGACCTGAATGCATGTGTGATATGACAGTTTCTGGCACCTGACAGACAAGTGAGCATGACTTTCTCCTTATCCAGCCTAGTGAGAGGTACATCTGTGTGTCTCACAATGGAGTCTCCTGTGAGTAATACATTGGGTTTATGGTAAGGCCTTAGTGGTTGTGAGACACTGGTGTGTGGACTATGCATGTTATGTGTTGTGTAGGTTTGTGGATTTCCCATGTGTTTTGCCTCTAAGGTGTCCTTTGTTTGCATTTTTGTTTTGTTGTGGACCTTCACTTACTTAGGTGTGTGTTGAGTAGTTGTGCATAATGTGTACTGACTCCATACCCAGCAGGCTACCTATGTTACTGCACGATTTGTTCTGGTGTGCACATTTTCTATTTGTCTGGCCAGTGGTTCCCCTTCCCCTTATGTGTTTATCTTTGTCCTTCTTTAGTCCAGTCACAGGCTTTGCCCACAGTGGCTGCTGTTATCTATTTGTATTTCTGGTGTGAGCGGGGTAGATGCAGTAACATCACACACAGAGTTATGGGCTTCACATTTCTAAGTGCACCTATTTAGCAGGCTAGCCATCATTGCATGACTACATCTGCTGTGGTCCTCAGACGGTTGGTGTTGCTATGTTATTATGAGGCTGCATGTTGGCCCTAGGTGTCAACCTGTCAGAGACTGACATCTGGACAGGTCCATATATGACAGTCAGGCACAGGCCCACACATGGGTACAGGGTGTTAATAATGCTCTACCAAACATAGACAGTTGGGGGACCAGTTTGGTGTTTACTTGCTTTTTCTTATGGGTATGATGTCTGCTTCTCCACTGTCTGCCATTGATGTTTTGACATGAACCTT
Source organism: Protopterus annectens (assembly GCF_019279795.1). Taxonomy (NCBI): domain Eukaryota; kingdom Metazoa; phylum Chordata; order Ceratodontiformes; family Protopteridae; genus Protopterus; species Protopterus annectens. The sequence goes on from NC_056735.1 coordinate 830,968,810, forward strand.
TCTTGTTTTGCAAATAGTTTGACAGGCAAATCCAATGTTAGGACAAGCATAAGAGATATACATGGCATACCTGTGGTCCGTCTGTGACAACCTGTCATTCCAGGGTATGGATGGTGGCCAGTCACTTGTTGTCAGTGCTGACACAGTCAGGTGGCAGCCATTTGTAACCTGGCAGTACACTCATTTTCAGGTACCTACTGTCCTACTAGACACTGTACGTCTCAACCTTTTAGAGCAAGAAATCTAGAGAAAGCCATGAATAATTGGGTGACAGAGGTCCAAAAATAGGTACAGGTGTTAAATATTGCCCTTACAAATGTAGATGGCTGCTACAATAATAGGTTTTGCATTATCATGCATTTTTCTAAATGGTATGAAGTCTGAAACTAAAATATGTTCATTATTTTCTGACTTTAGTCTTTCATGATTTGCTAGTGATTTGTCAGTAAACCAAAATTTCATAACAAACAGCAAACATATGATGCAAAACTCTGGTGCAAATATCTGTACAGTTGAGAGGTATGCTAGACACTGTGTAGGTTACTCTGAGCTGTGTACTGTCCATATGAGTGGCCCTCTGTCCCTAACTTGTCCAGCTTTCCTGCAGTAATGGATCTTGACTTCTGGAAATTCCGTACAGGTCCTACTGTCTCTAAGTCTTGGAACATGGACCCTGTCAACCACAGTACTGTACCTAGGCCACTAATAAACTACAGCCAAGTGTAAGTGCTGCCCACTTCCAGACAGTATAAAGCACGCATATACATAGATCATCAACCCCTGCATATTGTGGACATGCAACAAGTTATCAAGTTGATTGGGACAGCCCTGGGAATGGGTGCTCTGTTGCTATTACCCTACAAACATACATGTTACTGCATTTCTATGGGGACACAGGTGTGCTGTGGGGGGGGGGCATACCTGTCACCTGTAGACATTTGCACAGACTGTGCAGATGTTGGCTTTACTTTTTGACTCCATTTAGCATGGGGTTGTGCCGGGCTTGGAGAATACTGGCATATCACTAAAGACCAAAGGTTAGGATGTAATGGCATATATTTGGGTTTCAAACTTCCTACCCTTCAGAGACTTCATGCAACTTCAAGATCTGCTGTGATATCACTGTGTATGTTTGTAGGAGGACTATTTCATCATTGCCCCTATTTGGGGGCCTTTGTCAGACATATCTCAATGGATTTCTATGGCTGACTAGCTGGGAGAGGCTGAGGGGTGAGTATGGGACCTCAACATTGATATCCATGCATGTGACCTATGACCCCCAGTTTATTTCTCCCCCACATACACTGCAGTGAGTTTTGACAGCTAGGGGGCTACTGCATACCCTGTGGAAGCCAGTATTGCACAGATATTTCCTGTTGTTCCCCATATCTATCAGTTGTCTGTTGCTATCCCGGTAGGCCACCCCATTCCCTTGCATACATGTAGCAATACCTGAGATATGCTACCAAAACATACTACTACATTCATCTATTCTTAAGAAGAGTGACTTACCTTGTGACTGCAGCAGTTGTGAGGATGGTGCTTGAGGGCTGACTCTGTTAGATGCATGCAGTATACGGCCTATACATGGTAAGGTACAGGTAATGTGATGTGTGTGGCATCCATTTTACTGTGTGTGTGAGTTGGAGAGAGGTGTCAGTCCCTGGGTTCCCAAGGTGTCAGTGTATGTGCTATGCATTGCCTCTTTGCCAAGGCCAGGTCATACTGGGCATGCCTACATCTGCCTACAGGGGCAGGATCAGGGGGTTCCTCTTCTGAGTACGCTTGTGCCTGTGAAGGCCTTGACAATGGCGGGGGGCTGTGTGATCCTTCCCTGTGATGTTCATGCTGCAGCTGTTTCTACAGGATCATATTGTATATCACATGTGGCTGGAGAGTACTGCAAGGTTCCACCAGATTTTTCTAGGCAGTGGAACTGTGACTTGAGCATCCCAAACACATGCTATATAATGTTCCTAGTTTGTGTGTGTGCCTCATTATGGTATTCTTCAGTGGGTGTGTGTGCATTTCTGATGGGTGTCATCATCTATGGTTCCAGTGCATAGCCAGCATCCCTCATGAGATGGCCATAAGGGATGTCTCCCCTGACAAATGCCTGGTACAGCTGTGAGGAATGCCAAATGTTGTAGCCTTGCTAGCTGCAGGGTTGCCAGCACACACATTCATGATAATGCCCTGGGATTGCACACAACCTGGTAGTTGATGAACTGTCAGCCACAAGGGCTATCACTTCATCAACTACCAGGTTGCACACAACCTGCTAGTTGATGAAGTGATAGCTCTTGTGGTTGACATACACTCTACCGTCTTCATTGGATGGTGCTTTGATGTGGATGTGAGTGCAACCTATGTTACCCAGTACCACTGGGTAGTTTGTTACATGGTGGTAGAGATGCATATTGCTGGTCCTCTCCTCATGGGTGCTGGGGAAATAAATGTGCTGACAGACATGTGGTTGCAAGTTATCCAGGAACTTGTGGAGTACCCTGCATACAGATGCCTGTGAAACACCCATGATGTCCCCAGTAGGTCTTTGGAAAGTACCTGTAGCTAGTATTATTAAGGCTGCACATACCTTGATTTCAACTGGTATGGCTTCCCCTCTATTAGCTTGGGTCTGAGGTGAGGCTGGTAGAGGTCAGTGAGTTGATAAAGTATGTCCCTGTCCACCCTGTACTGCTCTAGTATCTCCAGATCATGTAGCCACTGGAAGGTTAACCTGAGTCTGAACACTCTTCTCCTTGGTCTGGGCCTGTTGTCAGCATTTTCCTCATCAGCGCCCTCAGTTTGTAGCACATACAGATGTAGCAAAGCAGCAGCAACCGCTATCATTTTGTCAGTTAAAATTCCCAAAGCATGTACACCAATGGTGCTGAGCTTATGGGAAAAAACAGACTGAAAGGTATTTGCATACTTTATACTGGTGTGCTGCAGATGCTGCCTGTGTGATTGGCTGACTATGATACATTTCACCTGCCAGCTATATTATTGAGGATTTTGAATAGGCCACTATGAGTGGCAGAGTCTGTATTAGTGATTTATAGTTAATTCCTTTATTCTATTTCCTTTTTTCTCTATTTCCACTGTGTTTAAGGCCCACGGCATGCAAACCTGTGGAGCTAGTGTAAACATTGCTGAGCAGAAAAGGTCTTCCCCTGGACATGAACACGGTTATCATTTCTTGAACCAGCTAAGCACAGCTAACAGCCTCATATGCATCCCCTTGCTTAGCTGTGCTTAGCTGAGCACAAATAGGAGTCACTGAGCTCCAATGTGCTTTCACCAAGCATGGCACACCCCCTTTTTATGTCAGCTGCTTCTTCTGCTTACACCATCACATTATAGCTGCTACACGGTTAAGGACCCACGGACACTGTCACCCATTTTGCTATTCAGAAAATTTATCTCATTTACATACCACACTGCCTTAGCCCCTAGTTAAACCACTACACTGGAGCCTATGTCCTTAGCAACCATTGTTACCTGTTATTGTTATGAGTCTGCATGCTGCCCATTATAATGGCAAAATTCATGTTTCGCAGTTAATTGACTTTTTACATTTTTTTTTAATTTTCTGCACAAATCGCATTTATGCACAACTACACTCTGCTTAAATGGCCAAAATTGCCCCCCCCCCAAAAAAAAAAAAAAATTTCATTTTTGCAATTTCAAAACATTTTTGTATGCCAATGGCCATATTTTTGGCCATTGGCATGCCTAACAAACAAGATACATGCTTTATTTTGAGCTGTCATGCCCCTGTTTTGATTTTTGCAGAAATGTACATGTTTAGTTCATAAGTTCATAGGTTCATAGGTAAGTACTAGGCTATCAGCCAAAGGACCTAAGTAAGCCTAGCCCACAGGGTTCCCTGGCTTACTCCACCCAAGAAAGTTAATTTCCTGTGTCCCAGTCGAGCAGAGCCACAGACATGATCCCTTGGGTGTACTTTCTATTTCCCATCCACTCATGAAGATTCTTCTTGAAGAGTGCTAATTAGGAACGTTGCTTGACATAGATGGGTAGCTTGTTCCAGAGTATAGGAAGTCTCTGGGACAGGAATCTATCCCTCCAGCATGTCCTGTTTATTGTGGTGACAAGGTTTAAGTCTCTAGAGTGTGTAGATTGGAGGGTTTGGGATTTCTTAAGGTGTAGCATGTCCAACAGCTCTGGGTTTAACATAGCTTTATATGTTAGGCAGAGAGCTCCTCGGAGTAGGTGATATGCTACAGAGTAAAGCTGGAGTTTTTTGAGATGGTCAGTGTAGGGCATCAGTAATCCTCTTTTTGAGGTATTTCTGTGGCCTTTCCAGCTGCTGCAGATGTCTTGTGAGGTACATTCTAAAAGGGATGTTGTACTCTATAATGGGTCTAATGAGTGCAGAGTAGAGGGGAACAATGACCTCTTTTTTCCTGAATGAGCACCCTTTTGTGATGAGGTGTGCCACATAGAAGTATTTCCTGACTACTGTCGCGATATGATTATAAAAGGAGAAACTACTGTCCACCTGGGTCCCAAGGTCTCTTATCACACATTTGGCATTAAGCAGACTGCCATTTATGTTGTAGTTCATGGGTACAGAGCTTTTACCAAAGGGAATGACTGCACTTTTTGGCATTGAGCTTGAGGCCATACCACTGACACCAGGCATCTGTCTAGGTGACGTCCTTCTGTAGGATGTCCACATCATTTGGGGACTTGACTATGGCTCTTAGTTTGCAGTCATCTGTGAACTTCATTAGCCAGAGGCCTTCTGTGTTAGCCTGTACTTAAGAGAAGCAGATACCAAACAGGAGAGGTCCCAGGACTAAACCCTGTGGTACTCCACTTGTCACTGGTTTGAAGTCAGATTTGGAGTCTGCAACTTTTATAGTGTGGGTTCTGTCAGTGAGCCAGCTGGCAACCCATCTTGTGATGTAGGGATTTATACCTAGTTTAGTGAGTTTAGCTATAATTCCAGAATGGTGGATGGTGTCGAAAGCCTTGGCGAGGTCAAGATAGGCTGTATGAACCACCTAAACCACATCTACAGCTTTGGTGACTGCCTCAAAGAAGTCAATCAGGTTCAGAAGGCATGATCTAGCTTTCACAAAACCCGAACTGGGTAGGTTACAGAGTTTGGAGGTTACCGATGTCTTTGTTTATGAATTCCATGATGATACGTTCCATGGCCTTGCAGACCAGGCTCATCAGGCTAATAGGACAATAGTGCCAAGGATCAGTGGTGGCTCCCCCTTTGTGAAGTGGGATAACTGTTGCTGTGCACCATTCAGTGGGCACAAAGCCTGATGTGAGACTATAATTGAACATAGTGCTTAGGTGGGCAGCCAGTTTGTTCTGAAGTTCATGTAAAATGCAGCCTGGGATGTTGTCCAGTCCGATGGATGCTGTGCTTCTGGTTTTAGAGAGTGCAGCTTTGATCTGCATATATGTGATTACAGGGGGTCTGCATTCTTCCTGTATAGAAATGGGCCTTTTAAGGGGTGAGGGGGGTAAAGTTAGCACTGAACCTATCTGCCAGGATGTTGGCAATATCAGTTGGTTCTGTAATTTTCATGCCATTGTGCTGTAACTCAGATCAGATCTGGGTGTTGCCACTGAGATTCTTGACATATTTATAGAATGATTTGTGGTTGCCCTTAGAATCAGTGGTGATTTTGTTTTCATAGTTAGCTTTGGAGGATCTTATAAGGGATCTCAGCTTCTTAGTGAGGCTGACCAGGCATCTCCTCCACTCATGTGATTTTACTCTCTTTTGCAACAGTTTCTTCCTTCTGTTGTAGAGTTTGTTTATGGCAGGTGACCACCAGATTGGTTTCCTTTTTTTGTGGATAGCGTCTTGTTTCTGTTTGGGATAGCATGATCCATGCACTTGTGTAAGTGCTTATATTAAATTTTATTAAAAAATATTTTATTAAACTTTATTAAAAGTATAGGATTCAGCAGTCGTAACTGTATTGTCCATCTGTATGGGTGTCATGAAGTTCGCCACTTCTGCCTTAAGAAGCATGACGTTGGCTTTGGAGAAATTTTTTACCATGGTATCCTTAATGGTGGTTAGTGTCGGGATGCAGATATCTAGGTTGATTAGCTTATGGTCGGATCTCAACAACAAGGAGTTGATTTCAGGTGTGGACCTCCGGTCACTCATGTTCGTAATGACTAGGTCTAGGATATTGTTGTCCCTGGTGGCTGTGTGGATAAGTTGATCCAGGGCATTGGAATTTATGAATTCCTGAAAGCACTGAGTGAAGGAGTTAGTACATGAGTAGTTTTCCCAGTTAATAGTGGAGTAGTTGAAATCACCCATTATTAGGGTGTTTGGTTGAACCCTAATATTTTCCAGTATATCAAGAAAAGAGGAGTGAGAATCCTGGGGCATGGTGGGGGATCTGTAGCATGCTACAATTTGCAGTTTTGCCCAGAGTTAGTTGCATTTGGATAACCTTGGATGCATTATGCTGCGCAATTAGCCTAGAGGTGTGGATATGCTTAATGAATATGGACACACCTCCACCTTTTAGTGTTCTGGTCCAGGTTAGAGGGCTGAAAAATGTGGTATGAGTTATAGCCTGGTAATGCAGGGGTGCTCTCTAGAGCCTTGAACTAGATCTCAGTCACTGCACAGATATCAATGTTCTCCATTTGAAGGAGTGCCTCGAGTGAGTGCATTTTGAGATTTAGACTTCTAGCAGTGAGTAGCATTGCCCTCAGTTTTTGCTTGCCTGTTCCTGTTATGGTGGTGAATTTGTCATTTGAACCTTGCCTAAAAAAGGCACTATAGGGGTGGCAAGAGCGCTAGCCAGTATCTGGAATCTCAGGGGCGACAGGTGCTGGCTATCTCTGGCAAAGCATCGTGGTCTGTCGACCATGTCATCCCAGACAGAGAGATAGTGGATCCCCTTAGAATGATACCAGAAGCTTAGACAATTGTTGGATTCAATCATTTTGTCCTTGTACTGCGGTATCATTCTGGGCTATGGCAGGATGCTACTCAGGGCTAGGGTCATACCTGCCTGGGCTACAAGTTTGAAGAGCTCTTCCGTGTCTCTTTTCATGTAGTCCAGAAAAGTAAGTCTCAGGTCATTCACACCAACATGGACAATGACAGAGTCATATTTGTACTTGTTGTGGAGTGACCTGAGTGCATGGGTTATGTGGTAGTAACAGAATACGTTTTTGTTGCGGACACGGCTCCAACACGCATACCTGTCTGCTTGCTGGATCACTAATTCACCTCATTTGCATGGTTTCCACCAGCAAATGAGGTGATTTGCATTATTCTGTGATGTCCATGTCGGAATAATGCTGCAATGCTCGTGCACACTCCCCCAGCCTTGTTTACTGGATTGCATAGGCTCCAAACTCTGTGTTTGAGCCGTGCCACTATCCTTACATGGAAATTAACTCCTAAAGTCATGATTTATTTATTATGAACTCTTTATGTTTTCCTGATTCTCGTTCTTGACCCTAGCAAAACAAATTTCAATCTTGTGCTGATACAGCAAGCAGGGAGCACAGTGTAACGTTGTCCATAATTTTTTCATCAGGCTATGGTAAGGCACACCGCCGTGACTCGTGTTGCCTGGGAACACCCTTGTTTAAATTATGTATTTATTCCTGCCCTTCACCCTCCCTATTAACATACATAATACTGCCTCCTCAAGACAGAGGATCTAGTTTGTGAATACACTGTTACAGGTTGTGTTTATCTTTTAGATGGAGCATGCAAA
>NC_056735.1:830981563-830994063 GCF_019279795.1 Protopterus annectens
GTGCGTGACAGAAACCTGGTTCAAGGCTCCTGAGAGCACCCCAGCACTATCAGGTTTTACCTCTTATCATGCGTTCCGCCCCAAAATCCGGACAATACCAAGAAAGGAGGTATCCATATTCATCAAGGACACCCACACCTCAAGACTGGTGGCGCACGATGCATCGGAGACCATCCAGGTGCAATTAACCATAGGCAAGACTGCTCTGCAAATTGTAGCATGTTACAGGCCACCCTCACAAACTCAGGAACCTCACATGGCCTTCCTGAAAACACTAGAGGGATAAATGTATCACCAAACACCATCATACTAGGTGACTTCAATTACCCTAATATAGACTGGGAACACTACTCAAGCCCAAACACCCTAGCCCAAAAGTTCCTGGAATTCATAAACTCAAATGCCATGGAACAACTAGTCACCATCCCACAAGAGGAAAACATACTTGATCTCATCATCACGAACATGGGAGCACAATGTTCAACACGAAGTATACCCCTCACTGGTGAGATCAGATCACAACTAATCTCGCTGGAGGTCCTCATCCCACCCCACCTGAAATAAAAAGACCACAGTAAAGAACTTCTCAAAGCCGACTTCACACTTCTAAAGACTAGTGTGGTCTCCTTTAAGGCCCCGAGGGAAAACAGTACTCAAGCCGCTGAATCACTTACAAATGCCTTCTACCAGCACCTGCAGGACTGCATGGATAAGGCAATCCCAACAAAACAAAGACTCTTTGTACCAAAGGAAGCGTCCAGTCTGGTGGACCCCAGCCATAAACAAACTCTACAACAAAAGGAGGAAGCTACTACAAGATAGAGCAAAATCCTTAAAAGGTAAGACACCCTTGATCACTATAAGTAAAAACTAAGAGCTCTCATAAAATCATCCAAAGCAAATTTTGAGAGAAAAATAGCTAAAGACTCAAAAGACAATCATAAGGCCTTCTTTAGCTATGAAACCTGGGAGGAAACTCCCAGATATGCTCAGAACTAGTTCAAAATGATGTGAAGATTACTGATCCTACAGACATTGCCAACATACTGGCTGACAGGTTCAGTGCAAACTCCCCCCAAAGGAGATATCTATACCAAGCGATTGCAGCCCCCAAACATCTCCAGCCAAGTGAGAACTGCTCTCTCCAAAGCAAAAACACAGCATGCATGGGACCTGATGGTGTCCCGGCTGTGTGCTCCACGAACTCAACGAGGAATTAAACCCACAGCTAGGACAGCTGTTTAATCATAGTCTTACCTCTGGATATTTTCCCGGGGTGGCGCACTGCAACTGTGGTCCCACTTCACAAAGGCGGTGCCTCCACCGACCCTGGAAATTACCGGCCCATTAGCTTGACAAGCCTTATCTGCAAAGCCATGGAGAGGATCATAATGGACCTCATAAATAAAGACATAGGGAATTTGCAGACTTTGGATCCATCCCAGTTTGGCTTTGTCAAAGGCAGATCATGCCTTCTAAACTTGGTTGACTTTTTGAAACAGTCACCAAAGCCATTGATGAGGAAAGGCAGTCCATACAGCCTACCTCGATCTGGCGAAGGCCTTGATACAATACCCCACTCGGGTATCATTGAAAAACTCATCAGCTTAAATGTTAACCCATACATCACAAGATGGGTTGCAAACTGGCTGAGTGACAGAACCCACAGGGTCAGAGTTGCTGGCGCCATGTCAGACTCAAAGCCTGTCACAAGTGGTGTACCACAGGGCTCAGTCCTGGGCCCACTCTTGTTTGGCATCTACTTTTCCAAGTACAAGCAAACACAGGAGGGTTATGGCTGACAAAGTTTGCAGATGACTGCAAACTGGGCCATAGTAGAAAACACATCTGACACAGATATCCTTCAGAAGGGTCTCACAGAAAGCGGATAACTGGTGCCAGAGCCATGGCCTAAAGTTAAATGCCAAAAATGCATAGTCATACCCTTCGGGAAAAACAAGGTTACCCCTAGGTGTGCACAAATAATTGGCAATCCACTATGAGTACAGAAGAGTTTATCAGGGACCTGGGGACCCAGGTTGATAGTAGTCTGCATTCGACACCCATGTAGCTAAAAGTAGTTAGGAAGACCTTCTACATTGCCACCTTATCATGAAGAGTTCTCATCTAGATCGAGAGGAGGTCATAGTCTCCCTATATATCACTCATCAGACCAATGATTGAGTACAATGCCCCGACTCGGAATGTATCTGACCGACACTTGCAACAGCTGGAGAGACCACAAAAGTTCCTCACCAAAAGGCCGGGGTCTCAAACATCTGTCCTATGCTGCCCGACTGAAAGAACTCCAGCTCTATTCAGTCGCTTACCGCTGCTCAGAGGTGACCTTTGCCTAACATACACCAAGGCCATGTCAGGCAGATTTGATGTGGCTTCACCTCAAAAATCTGGAATCCGTCAGGCCACAAGGGAGGCGGGGAGACTTAAACCTCGACACGGCCATGTGGGGCGTGCTGGAGGGGATAGATTCATCACCCAAAAGACTCCTATGCTGTGGAACTAAAATCCACGGTATATGTGAGGCAGAGCACACCTACGCTGGCCTTGTTCAAGAAATGTGACCAATGGATGGAAATCGCAGATATACCCCAATGATTGCTTCAGTGTCACTGTGACAGAGCACAGCAAAATAATAGGCATAGTTTTCTTCAAACTAAAAGGGAATTGGCGAAAGCCACATAACTATGGGCTGGGCTTATAAATGCCCTTGGGCAGATAGCCTAGTATGAACCTATGAACCTATGAGCATTTTGTAGTCCACAAAAAAGTGACAATTGATGGCAACTATAATATACAGCTGAATTTACTTTAACATGCTTTTTCCACTTTGCATTAAAAACACTAAGAAAAGACTTTTCCCCTTTTCACGGCTTTGATTTCAAGTTCAGCTTCTGTAGTTATATGCCAAGAAATACTCATCAAGAAAACCATAACCAAAGGTCACTACAACATGGTTAATAAATGATCAGAGGCCAGTAACCAATGTCTTTGGGTTGTTTCCATTTTATTCACTCTGCCTCTGGCCATCCTGTACTGTGGTATGTCAGAAATGTTTGCCCAACTAAATTTTAGGGGTTTACATGCAAATGAACCCAGATGATCTCTCAGCAATTTTACTGCATAGGGCCAAAGTACCGACGGACCTTCCACTTTGGACTCGCCCACTTTCTTTGATGACTTTGCCAGATCCAGGACCCGGGTCAGCATGGTTTGCTTCTTGTTTAAAAAGGTTCAACTGCAAAACATTTATTGTAACAATTTCTTCAATAATTCAGACCATCGGCCTCCAGCTCTGCAGGCATGAGCCTTCCATGGGGCCAAATAGTTAGGAAGCCTTCTACATTGGCAACCCTTTTTTGGAAGGGTTCTCATGCTAGAAAGGCAAAAGGCATACCCAAATCCAAGACCATTTGAGTCTCACTCTAAATTTTCTCAATTGTTTTCAAAATCCTTGTACCTCTCCACCAGTCCTGCTGACGGTAATAAGGACAATGGTTTTTCAAACACCCCCTAAATCTCCCAACTGATGTATTGTCTGGTTTACAAATCGTCCATTGTCAGATGATCTTTCCGATACAAAGCCCTAGGAAATTTCTTTAGAATTTTTTTCCCTCTAATCCGGATCCGTGGCCAAAGCTTCTACCACTTAAAACATATCTATGATCACTAAAAAGGAAATTTTCCTTTCACTTAATTCAGTTCTGTAAAAATTTAAAAATTTTGGGAATGGAAGGCAGGCAACTCCTGGCTTGGTTTAAAATCTGCAATGAGGGTGCTACAAATACCCCATGTTACAACATTTTTGTGTCAAAATGGCACAGCAAATATAATTGGGTTTTGTTCCCTAACTTACCACCCGGGTTGAGACAAGACTCTGGGCAGGTTTAAAAGCTGCATATAAAAAGAAAATTTAAGGGAATTTTGGCATTTTTGGGAGTAAAAACTTTAAAGGGATTGCAACTTTTTATCCTAATTTACTTTTCTGTTTTTTAGCAAATGTCTGCATTTTTAACACTAAATCTAAATCTGAAGTTTAATTGTTTTTAAATACATTCTACACACACACACTTGCTCCACTGCATCAGCACGACATTCCCTTCAAATTCACTTTTTATGACTGCACATTTAAAACATAGCTACTTCTAGTGTAACTAATAGAATCTAACAGGTTCACAACAATTGTGCATGATTAACGGTTTCCAGTAGATGTTATCATTCCCTGTTTTTCCATGTTTAAAGACATGCACTGTAGAGAAAGCATACTGACTTCAGTATATATGTTACACATTTTCTTTGCTAGAGTGCACATGTCAAAGCTATCAATTCTGCTGCTTGAGCTGACAGGTTATGTTGCAGGTTGTGCTTCTATGATTTCGTATCAGTCACTACTGCATAACCCACTAGGTTTTTCCTGTAGGACCTTCTCAGACCCATCCACATAAAATGTCACCTCTGCATTGGCTAAAGGCAATCAGTAAGATCTTGTCTGGTGTTTTTGTCCATTTCCTGTAGGCAACTGTTGGTGTGCCATCCACAGGAATCGGAAGTAATGATGGATTTAATGTATCGTCAATGTCATAGGTTGACTCAAGTATGTCATACAAGAAAGATGTCTGCAGGGGAAAATGCTATTTTCTTGCAGTAAAATTATTGCAACGCAGGACTCTCAACGTGAGAGGATGAATAAATACCTGAGGCTGAAGTTTGCTCTGCTGCAACAACTGCTTACACAGTGACAATGATGCCACTGATCTAACGTGATAATAGTAACTATGCCTATGTTTGCGTCAGTACTGCGTCATATACCTACAATCTACAGTCTGAAAAATCTCTATGATAATTCGAAGTCCTAAAACTAACGATGAAACTATCAGTTGTTTTAGTCTGCAAAAGCTGTTTCTGCTTCATGTCCAATGTAGTTTTTTGCTGCATTGGTGTTTTAAATATTAAATCAGCCAATGGAGCATTTTGTATGGATCATTGGTGACAAAATTAGTTCCCAAGAAGGACATCTTTTCCCTTTGATTGGTTAGTGCTTGTAAAATTGCTGTTTTCTATCTTCATCTAATGTTCTACCTTCTTGGATAAAACATATCCCAGGTATTAACCGTTCTTTCCAAAGTTGATTTATTTTTATTTGTTGCTTAAAATTTCAACAATGCTTTTTTTCCCTACATTGCTGCTGGGAGGGCAAGCAAGATGTCATCTACATAAAGTAATTTGACTGCCCCTGGTGAGAAACCCACCAGGTTGCTAGCCATCTCTTGTGCAATATTGTTGGACTTTCACTATATCCCTGTGGTAGTCGGTGATGTATACCTTTTGCCCTGAAATGTAAATGCAAACCAATTGGCTGTCAGGTGATAGGTATTGAAAAAAGCATTGCTAATATCTACCACGTGAAATATTTTGTTGGCTTCAAATCATTTAACAAGGTATGGGGTCTGGCACCGTGGTGCTGGTATTGCATCATTTACAGCTGTAAATCTTGTACCATCCGCCATTCCCGTTTGCTTTTTAACAGGAAATAAGAGTATTACATGGTGAATCAAGATTCTACCAGTATCCCTTTCTTAAGTAATGCTCATTATGATAGGTTTGATTCCTTGTTCTGCATCCTTGCTCAAAGGATATTGTCTTTTCTGTGGTCTAAAAGGCTGATTTTGGTGTAATAACTACTGGCCTGCTGTTGAATAAGTCCTACATCTGATTTCCTGTTGACCAAAGAACATTTGGTATTTTACTCAAAGCTTTTCTTCTTCTTCTATCAAGAACAATCAGCTGTCTTCACTCTGTTGTAAGTGTACAGCTGGGCGTGTTGTTAACCAATTCAGTTTCTGTTTCTGTATCCTGTCGATAACTTCCAAATCAGTTAGTTTCTCCCATCTTGTCACTTTGTCACCCAAGTCTACCCACCTAACATTTGTTTTTGGTTAGGCTAACATGCTAGTTTATTGGATTTACAATTCAAGAACTCCTGAGGTAATGAACAACTCACTACACTATTTTCCTCAGTGTCCCAGTATAAAGTCCGTAGTATTAGCTATTTGCAGGATTCTGAACAATTTTGTTCATATTCTTTATCAGGCCTGATGTGCTACAATAATATAGGTACAATGTAACAAATGTGTTGATCAACATCGAGGGAAGCACCTTCTGTGGCTACATTCATCAGTTCCTTGGTCACTGCCCTGGACCAGGTTGTAACATTTGGCTGTACCAATAATAGCTCACCCTCGATCGTACTACAAAACATTTGTCTCTTCCTCATACCATTCATGGTAGGGACTACTGCTATGCCAAAATTCATAAGATCTCTTCCTAATAAGTTCATGGGGCATTTAAAAATACTATTACTTCTCTGGGTTACCTGAGACAGGGTCAGTTATTGCTATATCATGGGAAAGTGGTTCCCTGTAAGCTGTCCGTTTGCTGCTTTCACTAATATATAATCGGTGACTCGATGTTCGGTAACTTTGAAGGGTGTATCAAAGTTCGTGATGCTCCTGAATCACACAAAAATTTGACTTCTCCTTCCACCAGAAGTGTAACTTCCGGTTTAGTGTCTGCTAAATAGAGCTCCAAGTCAGTGCAAGTCCAAAACTTCACTTTCCCCAACTTCTACATCCTTGCATATCATTTGTTTCTTCTAAGGTATTTACATTTCCTGTCATTAGTCTTGACTGAGCAGTATAACTGCCATCTAGTCAATCCTCATCTCCTTATCCTTTTTTCCACAGGTGCCTTGTCCTGCAATCCCTTGCAAATGTCCCTTCTACCGCAATTGAAGCACTCACCTTTTTTTCCTGTCCTCATAAAGCTCTGAGTTTCTGTCAGAGCTTTGACCCTGAGCATTTCTTACCCTTTTGGCTGTTTGTAAAAACTTCCTGCAGTCTTCAGCTGTGAAGATTTCTTTTTCTTTTACTGTTAAAATGTCTTTGCATGCTAGCATACTCTAACAAGGCTTGTAGCCTACTGTTCGTGATCTATCATATGCTCTGAATGAAGCTATTGATAGGGGAATACAACCTTTAAAATGCATTTTCAACTGTTGTTCATATGGGCTATCATTTTTTGATTTTCAGGAATAGTCATACCACTATGTTATTAAACATTCTAATAATCTACCATAGTATCTCTACTGTTTCATTATGTTGTATGCATGGTTAATACAAGTCCATCTGCCTAGGTTTCCATTTTCAGTAATCGGTCTGTAAGACCTTCAATCTAGCATCTAGTTCTGCGTCACTATGGGAGTTGGCCTGAGTTGTCATGGCATTCCAGGTGCACAAATCATGTGCCAGTCTGGACCTAAATTTGTCTAACTACTTTTCTACCTCTTCCCATTAGTGGTAACTTCATCCTATCTTGTCAAATTTCTCAAAGTTAATTTTGGATGGGGAATTCCTTTGCTTCGGATGTCTTCCGGTGTCCATGGTCTATACACTAAGAGAGTTGAGGCCTGGCCCTCCTGTCCTGCCTGTGGGTTTGGTACTTCAATTAATGGACAGATTTCCTCACTCTCATCTAATGAATTTCGCTTGGTTGAACATCTATAAATGTTGCGTGTTCGGGATCTAGTTCGATAGGTTCTCTTACAAATGGTTGTCTTAATACCCTGTTGTCTCGGATAACGTGGGGGTCCAGCCGCCTCCTTTTTCTAAGGTGGAGGGGGTAGGAGGGAAGTTAATTTACTTTTGTACCCATGTTAGTATTTTAAAAGGGTAATTTAAAAATTTTACCCAATTTGTTTAAAAATTTAATTTTTTTAAAATTTCTAAAAAAAAAAATTTTCCCCTAAATCTTTTTTAAAATGCCCATTTCTTTTAAAAAAAATTTTTCTGGGGGAATAAAAGGGGGAAAAATTTTTTTTTTTTAAAAAAAATTTTAATTTTGCCCGGGATTTTTTTAAACAATTAAATAAAAAAATGCCGGGGTTTATTTTCTGGATTAGAGAAAAAGAAAAATTTCCCCAAAAACGAAATTAAGGGTTTTACCCCTGGGCCCACTCTTGTTTGGGCCATCCTCCCCCCCCTTTTCCGAAAGTAACAACCCCAAAAAAAGAAAACAGGAAGGGTTTAAAAATTGAAGGTTTTAAACAAAAGTTGGGGGGCAGTCCATACAGCCTACCTCGATCTGGCGAAGGCCTTGATACAATACCCCACTCGGGTATCATTGAAAAACTCATCACCTTAAATGTTAACCCATACATCACAAGATGGGTTGCAAACTGGCTGGCTGACAGAACCCACAGGGTCAGAGTTGCTGGCGCCATGTCAGACTCAAAGCCTGTCACAAGTGGTGTACCACAGGGCTCAGTCCTGGGCCCACTCTTGTTTGGCATCTACTTTTCCGAAGTACAAGCAAACACAGGAGGGTTATAGCTGACAAAGTTTGCAGATGACTGCAAACTGGGCCATAGTAGAAAACACATCTGACACAGATATCCTTCAGAAGGGTCTCACAGAAATGGATAACTGGTGCCAGAGCCATGGCCTAAAGTTAAATGCCAAAAATGCATAGTCATACCCTTCGGGAAAAACAAGGTTACCCCTAGCTACCAAATAGGTGGCAATCCACTGAGCACAGAAGAAGTTATCAGGGACCTGGGGACCCAGGTTGATAGTAGTCTGTCATTCGACACCCATGTAGCTAAAGTAGTTAGGAAGACCTTCTACATTGCCCACCTTATCATGAAGGGATTCTCATCTAGATCAAGGGAGGTCATAGTCTCCCTATACTCATCACTCATCAGACCAATGATTGAGTACAATGCCCCATTCGGAATGTATCTGACCCGACACTTGCAGCAGCTGGAGAGGCCAGAAAAGTTCCTCACCAAAGGATAAAGGGTCTCAAACATCTGTCCTATGCTGCCCGACTGAAAGAACTCCAGCCCTATTCAGTCGCTTACCGCTTGCTCAGAGGTGACCTTTGCCTAACATACAAGGCCATGTCAAACCCAGATTTGATGAATATGCTTCACCTCAAAAAATGTAGATCCGTCAGAGCCACAAGGGTGGGAGACTTAAACCTCGACACGGCTATTAATAGGACGTGCTGGAGGGATAGATTCATCACCCAAAGACTCCCTATGCTGTGGAATAAAATCCCGGTATATGTGAGGCAGAGCACCTCGCTGGCCTTGTTCAAGAGAAATCTTGACCAATGGATGGGAGATCGCAGATATACCCCAGGGATTACCTCAGTGTCACTGCTCGACAGAGGCACAGCAAAATAATGGGTATAGTTCCCCATACTAAAGGGGTGGCGTAAGCCACAAAACTATGGGCTAGGCTTGTAAATGCTCTCGGGCAGATAGCCTAGTATGAACCTATGAACCTATGAGCATTTTGTAGTCCACAAAGGAAATGTGACAATTGATGGCAACTATAATATACAGCTGAATTTACTTTAACATGCTTTTACCATGCGCTCTTGCATTAAAAACACTAAGAAAAGAAATCAGAAGTACTTAACTGTGTTTAAATGCATATGCACATACACACACACACACACACACACACACATACACACACACACACACACACACACACACACACACACACACACACACACACACACACACACACACACACACACACACACACACACACACACACACACACAGATGTGCATTTAAACACAGTACTGCATCCCACATATAGTAATCTACATGCTATATACATTTTATACACACACACACACACACACACACACACACACACACACACACACACACACACACACACATATATATATCCATGTGTGTGTGTGTGTGTGTTTGTTTGTCTTTATGTGTAGACACACAAATACAGTAACAGAACATTTCCATTTTTATTTGTTTTTCTTAAAAGGACATTAAATACATACACAGACATATAATCTAGTTCTCCATAATGCACAAACTATACACACACACACACACACACACACACACACACACACACACACACACACACACACACACACACACACACACACATATGTTTTTTGTACACATGTACTTTATACACATACATATATATATATATATATATATATATATATATATATATATATATATATATAGATAGATATATATATGTGTGTGTGTGTGTGTGTGTGTGTGTGTGTGTGTGTGTGTCTACAATATGGCTGCATACAATTATACAATTCATCATTTACAATAAACAATGGTACTTACATACTATCGCAACCAAATTATAAATGACTCACTGCAGTTTTGCATGGTACAGATGGGTAAACAGCATGACAGTAGGTAAAACTGGTATAGTGTTATGGTGTGAGCTGGATATAAAAGGTTTGCGGATAGCAGTGGAAGTACCATATTTAAACATGGAAGGCCAACTGATTTCTTGTTTCCCCCCTTCAAACGTTGTACAGGTGATAGCTTGAAGGGCTGCCAGAAAATATCAACAGTGAATAATTTAGAATCTGGCTGCGATAATATGTAAGTACCAAAACAACATAGTAGCATATCAGGCTTTGTGGTTTAAAAACACATCCATTTTGCTCATTACTGTGGTGTACCAGTTACATTGAATTAGTTGACTTGTATATTCTATGGTGGTTAATGTTGAATTATTTTCACCATTTTAGTTTCTCTCCTATCCTTGCACTCTTAACATTGGAGCAGCATGGCTGCTGAGCTTTTTCATCTACTCCCTGCAGCAAAAGACTTGGCATGCTGTTAGGGCTTGGAAAATGGTCGACTGCTTCATCTTCTGTGATGGAAATCATATGGCCATCGCTGTGAATATACATTCAAAATATATATATATTTTTTGCAGCTTGAGCTTCACTCCAAATGTATTGTGCTAGGTAAGATTCAAACTGCAAAGGGAAAAGACTGTTTTCAATCCTTATTGACAGTGATCACTGTATAATTTACCCCACACAGATGAAGAAACAGTCAAGCAATTACTTCCGTCAGTTTTCTTTAGACCTTGTACTTTAATTTGTGTTCTAAACATTATGTCCTAAAAAAGGGGGATTTTCTTACCCAAATAAAGTGATAGCTTGAAGGGCTGCCAGAAAATATCAACAGTGAATAATTTAGAATCTGGCTGCGATAATATGTAAGTACCAAAACAACATAGTAGAGTTAAGCTTTATTAATGTATACATTCTAGTAAATGTTTTACTTGGTCACTGTCATACATTGGCTATGTGTTGCACATGGAATCTTGGTCAATATCTTTATTCAGTATTTTTTTTCTCTGTATTGCTCAGTGCATTTAGTACTTATTATTAACTTTGCCAATGTAGCCCAAATCGTGGCTGAAAAGGGTCCTGGGACCGGTTCACTTTCCTGGTTACCAAAGTATAAATAAATATGAAATAGAAAAAAAAGGAAGGTGAACATAACATAAATAATTAAGGAACTAGAAAAGCATGTTTTAATTCTGCATCATTCATGAGAGAGAAAAACACTTAAACTAAGTCTGTCTGCTACTTCCCAGTGCCTTCAGTGGGGAGTCCTACTGCTTATCATGATACAGCAAGGATCATTTACTGCAGTGAGAGTTTTAATACCACAGCATGACAGTGCGGAGGAAGGTATGTCAATTCTTTTAGGACTACAAAAGACTTCCTTCACAACAATATGTTATGTATCTACTTTATTTTGTTTGAATTATCTAACAATTATTTATAACATAGAACAAGCTCTGACAAACATATAAATGAGGCTTAGAGAGGGAAAAATAGAAGTAGATCTGTTACAGCAGGTGTGTTTAGATAATAGTGCTTCATAGTCCTGTCATTCTATCTTAATGGCATGAGAAAACAGCACCACTTTCTTATGTCTAGCATGACTCATATAAAGAGGACTTGAAATGTATTCTGGGAAGAACGAATGAAAGCAAAAAAAAAAAAAACAAGATCACATTACCAAGGCAAGCCCCAACAGCTGCCATTTTGAAGGAAACACATTCAATTTGTAAAAGAAACATGTGTAGTGATTTTGAGGCATTAAAATGGCTCAAAAACAAAATAAAATGAAAAAAAAATATGTTTTTTGAGTTCTAAGTTGGAGTTTTTTTTAAAGAGAGGAGATATTAGATGAGATATGATTTAAAAAGAAATGAAGAGATTTAAGAGAGTTAGTTTTGTTGGGCATGTATTTTAAACAGAGTTGTTCATGAGTTGAGAGGTGGCAGTACCCTAGTAGCAGAGGGGAAAGTTGAAGCAAAATAGAAACAAAGAGGGTTTTAGCATTGTTTGGTATAGGAGCAGAGCCAGTTATTGTATATGAGTTCTTTTAGCATTATTATGAATTTAGATGAGTTGGGTATGTTAAGTATTTCTTGAGGCATTTTATTCCAAGATATTGCTATTTTGTTGGGAGTATATGGCATCACTGAGGATTTTACTGGATTTAGTTAACCTCAGTAGAAGTTTTTGGAAGGATCTTAGAGTCCAACAGTTGGTATGAGGTTTGATAAGATCACTAAGGGCTGCACAGTTGTCTGGGT
>NC_056735.1:831299063-831449063 GCF_019279795.1 Protopterus annectens
AATTTGTGTGAACTAGAAGAAGTGGGTTGTCAATATACATGAGGCAACTGCTACATTGCCTCAGGATGTTCATGTCAACCGGGCTGGCTAGAGAAAATGTTGGAAATTGTCCATCAATAATGCTAGGTAAACCGATGTGGTCAGAAAACAGGGAAAGGACAGGAAGGACCAGGTAAAGTAAAGAACAGAAGATGTGGACAAAAAAAATATGAAGGGCTAGTGGGTAATATCTGTTTTGGTACCTCGGGAACTTCGCTGAATGTATCATCTGTCAGTGAGGCACAACTGTGAGAACTTACTGATGGAGCACCAGCAGTGTACTAAGGGAAAATTTGCAATCAGACGTGTTTGCATCTATAACCACCAAATGTACACACCACTGCTCAGCAGTACATGATATGGAAACAAGCTCAAACCTGCACAAACATGGTGCTTCTGTAGGAAATGAGAGCAAACTGATTTAAACAAATTAACCAACATAAAAGCTCAAAACTGAACTGTGTTCCATCAACCTTCAATCAGATGAGTTCTAATTGCACACTCCTGCCACTAGGTTGCAGGGGAACCCTCTCCAACAAAAGATGTCCTGGTTTAGTGCTCAAGTTATACAAAAAGAACTAGATTCAGCAAGTCTGAAGCTAGTCAGTCCTACAGCAAGCAAAATGAACAATTTCAGAAAAAAAAAAAAAACAGTTCAAATAAGCAGGCACAATAAGCCTTCAACCAGCAATTCTCAGCTCAGAAGGGTAGTGCTACCCAGAGTGTAGACCGCAAACATTCTTAATGTAAAATAACTAGCCTGGAGCCCAAGTGCTTAACCAGAACTAAGACACTTTTAAAATAACATATACTCTAAGCCTTCAACTACCGATTCTCACCATGTAAGGATGTTAAGCTACCTCTTCTGCCATAAGGGTGTAGTTACAAACCTTCTTAATGTAAAATAACTAGCCTGAAGCCTAAGTGCTTAAGCTAAAACTAAGAGGCTTAGAATAACATTTATAATGTAATCAAGCTACTAACAAGCAGTAATAAATGCAGCAGAATAAATGCAATTGAACACTTTTAAGAGTAAGCAGCAAAAGCAAAATAAAGTAAAACAGTAGGAAGAAACACAAATACATTAAAACAGCTGAATAAAGTTCATTTTTTAATTAAGTGGGAAGAGAGGAAACAGAAGACAATTCAAGGTTAAGAAACTTATGATGGGTCTTCCCTAATGATCTCTCTGTACTCAGGAGAATAAGCTGATGAGATGGGACTGGAGGAGTGTCCAAAATAAAATTTATAGTATGGGTGGGCAATTCAAAAGCCACCAAGTTGTGTGGGTCGGTGGAAAAAATAAAATGCAGACAGAGATCAGCAATATTCAGGCAGAGTACAACAAGCAAGACAAACAAGCATTGTAGCTAAATAGAGATATGGCTAGGTAAATGAGAAATGGTATTTCTCAGCTCCTCCCATTAATTAGCTGATTTTATTCACTGTTTCCAAAGGAATTCATTGATAACTTTTCTAACTAACCCTATCCAAGACCTCTTCAAACTCCAACAGAACAGAAAACTTAAAACAAATGTAATACAAGAATAAGATACAAAACAGAAGTAACCAAGCCTTAAATTAAAAACTTCAATTCAAAATAAAATGCAGACAGAGATCAGCAATATTCTGGGAGAGTACAGATTACTAAGTCAAATCATTCGAGCATTCAGTCTCTGCAGTTTGGGACTCACTGTAGCAGGTCCCAGCATTTCGAATGTCACTTCTATGAGGTATTTCCATCCCACCCTATCAAATGTGTTCTCCACATCCTTCAATACCAATGCCAGCTCCTTATGTCTAAGTGGCACGTCCTGGATTAACATTAGTGTTCACATTAATTTGCCCATTATTCTTCTTCCACCCACAAAGCCTCTTTGGTCATTGCATATTAATCTAGGTACATTTTTCCACTCTACTAGCCTGTATCACCATAAAGCACTTATAATCTTAATTTAATATTGATATGAGTCTATAATAGCATTGTTTTTAGATCTTTCCCTTCCTTATGTGTCACTGAAATTATTGCTTCCTTCCATGTCTCTACTATCTTTCTCCCCTTTCAGTATGTATTTAAACAGTTTTATCCACTTCCTTACCACTAGTGTTGTTGTCTTTCACATAATTATAATTCTACTGGGACTCTGTCAATTCCTCATAATTTCCCCTTTGTTGTTCGGCCCATGCTACTAACAATGTTTTTCTGACTAATTCCATCTCCTGTTCAGTTGCCTGAGAGAGCTCTGGTAACTCCCACTGTCCCACCCACTCTTCCATATTTACTATCTCTTCTTCCTTACTATATAACATTAGTAGTACTCAGTTCTATTGCCTTACCCTCCCCTTTCTTCCTTTCTAATTCATACATTACCCATTTCACCTCTCATTGTCTTAGTTTAGCTGGCAATACTTTTATTGTCTTAAGGCTGGTTTTAAACTACAGTCTGTCTACAGCTATTTTTTTGTTTTAAAATTCCTTAAATGTCTTTTTTATCACTACTTTCCTTCTCTTCAGATGTCTATTCTCTTGTTTTATCTCTTTCTGTACTTCTGCTAGTTCCTCCTTTATTCCATCCGTCACTCTCCTTTTCTGTGTTTCACTTTTCCTCTGATGCATCTGAATTTTTTCTCATATCTTCCTTTATGGTTGGTTTCACGCTTCTTCTGTGCCCAAATCATGCTCTTTTATTACTTATTTAATTATCGCCTTCATCTTCTTTTGACCACTCTTATCTTCTAAGTAATATCCTGGGATTCTTCAGTGCTTCTGCAGCTCACATTCCCTCTCCCACTCCACCTTTACTCCTACAATAGCATGGCCTGATATTGTAATTGGGTCTATTTACATCTTTTTTATCATATGTGGGTGTTATCTTGTGGTATACCCTCAATCTCTTCTCGGCCATGTTTGATGCCAAGCTGAATAATATGTATAGGTCCCTCCTACTCTTTTCTCTTTCTGCCATCTCTAACATTTACCCAACCTACAGACTGTAAAAATAACTTTAGAAATCTCCCTTCTTTGGTTAACCTCCTCACCCACAATCTTCAAATAACCTCTTCTCTTCTTACAGACAAATTCCAGTCTCCTATACAAATAGTTTTCCCCTCTGGAAACTTTACAAACTCACCTGTTATATTCCTTAGTTCTTTAATCTTGGCTTAGGGTGGTATGTTTGCCATCATGATCCGTCATCTACACCCCTCTGTTTATCACTAAATTCCTACATATGTACGTCTCTTATGTTCAATCTTTTGTTTGTCATTGGATAACTCTTCCTCAATAACATAACTACTCCTCTCTGCCTTTTATTGCAGAAGCACAAACATGCAACCATGTTATATCCACCAACCACATTTTTATGCCCTTGTGTATCCAGATGTTTTCCTGTAGGGGAATACCCTGTGCTTTAATTCACTTGGCATGTGCTAATAGTCTATCATTTTTACTTTATTCCTTATTCCATTACATTTCCATGCCTTGAAAGCTAATATCTCTTTAGACATGTTTTCCCATGTATTTTTTTCACTCCTTTCTTTTTATGTTGATGCAGTCCACTTTTTAGTATGATTTTCTTCCATCTTTCTACTGGAAACTTTTATTTCTCCCATTTTGTCTAAATCTATTATCTCTGTGTGTCTTCCTCTCTTCTCCCTGTCCACTTTTTCATTTCATCTCTGTTTTCTTATCTCCATTTAGCGCCTCTTACTTTCTATCTTTATTGCACCCTTCTCCCTCCCCTTCCTGTAAAACTATTTGCATATATACATCTGTGGTTTCCCTCCTTAGATGCTGATTATCCCCATTTGAAGCCATCCCCTCTCTCACTCATTTCCCATCCCTTATGTTTCAGTTCTGTTGCTGTTTTTTATTTTATATATTAAAATCTGTGTATGATTGTCAGCTTATTTCTTACAAACTAAGCCAATATTTTCTAACCTCTTTAACATTTATTTTGCTCATTTATACATGCTCAAATTTGTTATTACATATTTCCTCTATCTCCCATATCCTAGTCTCACACATGCTGTTGTATTATTCCTCTCCGTATTGTGTATGTCCAACATAGTATTACTCATGTGATTCATGTCGCATGTTGTTTTCCTTTATACCATTTAGACTGTATATAGCTTTCAAGCAGTTCATTTTTACAGATTTAACAGGCAATTTCCAGCCTGATTTCTATTAGTTTATTTCACTCATGTGAGATTATTTTAAATTATATTTTAGACACTCCCATTGTTTTACTCAGATCACCTCTCACAAGAGAAACAACTGTTTTCCGGTATATTTATTACTTATCTTTTTCTCATGTTAATTGTTTTGCTGCTTATGATCAATGTACCCTTTTTTCTTCTTCAGCTCAGCAACCTTTGCTCATTTCAATATCGGCCACTCTCTTATGTGTGTCTATACTGTTCACATATTTTCTCAGTCCATTTATTCACATTCAAAAGCCCACTGTTTTAACAAACTCAAAAGTTTTATAGTTTTCTTATCATCATCCTCTTTTCTTGTACCCATATTTCAAATCTGTCTTAAAGCTGTTTTTGTCAAGGGAACATATGGAGAGATTCTGACTCCTTCTTTTGTTGCACTTGAGCCCATTTTTTAACCTGGAATTTGTAATTCCTTATTTTCTCCTCCTTCTCCTGCTATATCCAGGCATAGACTTACTGGTCTTGTCAAGAATTCCATTGCTTCCTTTGGGTTGATGAATGGTTTAAAAGTGCTCTGTGCATAAACTTGCATTCCACTGGATAGATTATTATCTACATGGTGTATTTTTCTTGGCAGGCTTTGGTAACTGGAACCATATCATTCCTCATAACTCTTATGTTATAAGATAAATCATGTCCAAATGTGTACATCTCCCACTTTTAGTTTCTTCCCTGGCCTCCATAACTCTGCTCAGATTTTTTTCTTTGAGTCTGTATGTTTGAAATTTTACTATAACTAGTCATGGCTGCTTCTGAGTTTCTCAAGTGAGGTGTCATGCAGTGCAATACATCCTTTCAATCTTTACCTCAGCCTCTGAGATTCCAGTCCATTTTATGAAAATGTCTACCATCTCTTTAAGGAAATCAGCCCCTTCATTTTTGTCTGATATTTTCACTTTTTTGACATTCTTTCTTCTTGCGTGATCTTTCATGTCTGCATTTCTTGGCTTGAAACAATCTAATCTTGTCTCTGTTAATTCAGCTTGAGCCTTTAACTCTTTGTTTTCTACCAGAATATCTTGGAACACTATGGTATTCTCATTCAGCTCCTCCAGCACCTTTTTCATCTTTTTTTTTATTTGTGGTTATATTTTCTATCAGTGTCTGCTTCACCTCTTTTATTTCATACTGTATCCCTCCAGGGATACATACTGTCCAGGCTGAATCTCTGTTTTATCTGCTGGCATCATGTCTTGAGCTTTCCTCCTCCCTGCATGTTGCCTTTTTATTGATTTGCCTCTCATTAACGGCCCTGAGTTTAAGCAGTTATTTTCATTTGTTTCTTGCCTATTTGCCCCCACTTTAACTTTTTTTTCTTACTCTGACAGGACTGTGTATTTCTAATGTGAAGCCATACGGGAAGTTAGCATGGCACCTATTGTGAACATCATAGCTGCTGTGGGGAGGGTTTAGGCCAGCATCAGCTTTTTGTGTCATTTATGTTTCATGGTTTACTTCTGATGCTTGACTCCAACCTCATCAGCAAATAATTGACTTAGACTCTTGCCTTGATCAGGAAATAAATATGCCTCTTCTCAAATTCCCTATTTAAATAACTTCATTTCCTCTTTCCAAAACTTCACATATTTGAACCATTGTATTAAAGACATATTTTCTGTTTCCAATTGCATATACAAATGACTGTCTAGAAACTCATAACTTTAACAAAATCCTAGTATTGAAACAGCATATATATATATATATATATATATATATATATATATATATATATATATATATATATATATATACTTTTGAAAATGTAAGATCAGAATTCAATCAAGATTTTGATAATCTGTTAATTTTACAAACAGAGAATGTGTGAACACGGAGATAAAAAAGATATTTAATGCAGATAAGAAATCATTCCTGAATGATTGGAATTCTTAATAAATATCAATAATGATGCAATGAAAAATAAATCATATTTTTCACACATTTATAAAATTATTAAGTTATATTTCAAATGTTTAGACAATTCCTATTGGAATTATTCCTCAGAACTTAACAATGAAAACTTCTCTGAAAAATACAAGAGAATAATATCAAAATCTACAGATAAAACCACATCTTCAGTATATTAGAAAATTTTCACTTGGAAATTCTAACACAGAACGTTTGTCATTTTTAACAAAAAATGCTGGAGATGTGATTTTGAAATAATAGCTGATTGGACGCATGTGATATATGAATGTGAAGTCATTTTTCTTTTGGAAAGAAATTGATAGATTCATTCAAGCTCTATGGTCAGATAGATGTAATATTTTTAAATCTTTAGTTTTATTTTATGCTCCAATCCCTGAGATAATTCCAAAAAAACCCACATGTCTCTTCTCTGGTCTATTCTTGCTATAGCCAGAACAGTAATTACTAAAAATTGGAAAAGTACAGTTACCCACCTGGTATTGAATTTATTAGTATGGCAAAAATTGTCTGCAGTAGTGAATTGCATGCTATAAAGATAAGAAATTCTAATATTACACAGTCATATAAATCTTGACAAACATAATGACTTGCTTGAAAAATATTAATTATTGTTGATATGTATAACGTTGATGTATTGATCAGCTGTGGACTTATGTAAATAGTTATTCCTTTCTTTTATAATTCATTTATCTATTGTTTTAAAACCAAATAATAAAGGAAAAAAAGGAAATAAATATGCATTAAGATTTGTGCTTCACTTGGGGAAATAATGTCTATCTTTTTACCAGGAAAGTCTGTATCAGGTTATAGCATGCAAAAAGGAAGGCTTGAAGGTTATCAAGGATAAAAATACAGAAAAACACTTCAGAAAAAGGAGTCACATTAAACACTTCTGACAGCAGATGAAAGTCTGTATGAACAAGTCAGTCGACTTACTTTTCCTGTTTACTTCTCTCTGCTGTGTTGGAGCCTTCCATACTCCCAGAATCAGGAAATAAATATAGATGTGCATCCATTTACTGGTATTTTTTCTCTACAAGCATAAACTGACTGAATAGGGTTCATTGAGGAACAAGAATGAAGACTGGTCAGTTTATCACTTTTCATTAAACATGCCATGGTGGTACAGCGGTAGCATTGTTACCTAACAGCAAGAGGTTCTCCCGTTCGATTCTCGGCTTGGCTTGACATGCATGCATAAATGAGCGTGCCTTTTTTGAAGGTTGGGCATCGAGCTGGCACCTTGGCATTTCATAAAAATCTACTGCCAATCATTAGCGGACTGAAGTTCTGCTGTGGCAAACCCTTACTGGGAAAAGCCAAAAGACAAACAGCATTAAACATCAAATCTAATTCTGTAGCACATCCTAAAATAATATCTAGTGGTTGTTCTTCAACAATTCCTAAAGTATACAGTTATTTATCAAATTCTAAGGTATATTACAGAATTTTGCATTTTATTCTTTCCTTAATTACAGTATAGGTTGGGATGTTTTCCCTTAAAAAAGAGCAATTTGCAAATAGATAATAATACAGATTAGGGTTTTGCTGTATAAGTATTTGTTCAAGCTTCTAAAACATTTGCACTTGTATGAATTCATCAGCTCCATTTACCTACAGTGTTCACAGGTTCATAGTTTACTGCTAGATTTTTAACTGGGTTGAACCTTTGGAAACTAACCATGTACTACACACTGCTTCCTACCCCTTTCCATGAGTGTTTGTAGAAGAATCAAAACAGAGAAAGATTGCAGTTTTGAAATAAGGAAGTATGATAGTAGAAGATAGAAGGTTGATTAGTCTGGATTGGTACAAGAGCAGAGCCAGAAGTTGTTAAGATGTACAAGAAGTTGTTTTTTAAAAAGATCAAAGGAGCCTATAGAGGTAATGTGTGAGGGGAGGTTATTCCATATTTTAAAATTTTAAAATCTAGCAGTAAACTATGAACCTGTGAAGTTTTATATAGCACCTTAGTATTGTATTTTTATTAACAGCTGCTGGAAGACTGTGCTTCTATTCTGCACTTCTATTTACACAAATAACACTATAAAAGCAGTTAATAAAAAAATTGCTTCACTGTACAGAATCAAACCCTACCTTACACCAGAAGCACAGACCACCTTAGCACAATCACATCTTATCTCTACCCTACTGTATGCCTCCTCTATTTACACTAATCTCTCCAAAAGCAACCTGAAGAAACTTACTACATCCTACCACAATATAGCTCGCTTTGCCACAGCATCCCAGTATAGAACTCACCACTGTCTAAACTTAAAACACTTACACTGGTTGGAACTTCCTAACAAGATTATATATCAACAACTCTTAATAACACATAACATTCTATATCAACCATCTAAAACACCTGCTCTTAGTAACCTCTTAATCCCCTATAATAACTTGAAACAACTACGCTCTGCTGAAAAGCTTCAAGTCAACACAACTCGAATTACTAATTCTGCAGGTAACTGCCTTTTTTCCAACTCAGTAGGCAAAATATGGAATAACCTCCCCTCACACATTACCTCTATATGCTCCTTTGATCTTTTTAAAAAACAACTTCTTGTACATCTTAACAACTTCTGGCTCTGCTCTTGTACCAATCCAGACTAATCAACCTTCTATCTTCTACTATCATACTTCCTTATTTCAAAACTGCAATCTTTCTCTGTGATCACAAACGACCTAATGACTGTTCTCAAAAAAAAAAAAAAAAAAAAAAAAAAGAAAATTGTATATACACTAATATGTATGAAATGACCTGAAGGGAGTGTAGTTTTAAAAAGAATTAATGCCTTTCTCAATACGTAGATAGCACTATATGTTTTCTATTTCTTGATCTAGACTATTAAGTATGCATGGTAACTCAAACTTATTGTAAATGTTCAATTTCTATAACCTTGTTTTAATCTGTGGAGCTTTTCTCCCCGGGCCTCCACTGAAAATGGAAATTATCCAGCTGGACTAGCCCGGTCAACAAATGTAAAATAAATAATAAAATAAAAATAAATAAAATAAAAAATCTGGGTCACATATGAAGAGGGTAAGGTACTTTGTTTACTTTTATCTAAGACTTGGAGAGGTGTGGAGCTGTGAGTAACAAGCTTTTCCAAAAAAAAAAAAAAGAGAAAGAGAATGAAATTATTTTAATTATTTCAATTCTACTTTAATAATGCTTTGTACTTTTCTGCTCTGTTCCATCTGTTTGCATTTTTAAGTTTTATATAGCACCTTAGTATTGTATTTTTATTAACAGCTGCTGGAAGACTGTGCTTCTATTCTGCACTTCTATTTACACAAGTGGGAGGAGGATGTGCTAACATTTACATAAAAAACAATCATACCTCTAGGTAGGTCAAGGAGGATGACTCACTTGAGCTTCTCCACGCACAGCTGACCATAGACAAAATCCCCCACCATGAACCAATTTAAACTACTCTGCATACATGAATTACTAGAATCACTTACCATTCAGCTCAACACAATACTCATGGGCAATTTTAACCACTCATCCATAAACTGGGAAACACACACAGCCACTAATATGCAGTGTCAGAGATTCCTGGATTTTGTCAATGCAAATGCTCTGGAACAGATGGTCTGCACTCCCACTGGTGTCTCAAATATCCTTGACAAAGTACTCACAAACACAGGGGAGGAGTGTTGCATATCCCCAGCATAATGTCCTCATTGGTAAGATTGGATTATAAACCATTCTCCTTTGAAATATATGTAACAGTAGGTCACCCATCAAACCCTAAATAATTTTTCTGAGGCAAATTACCTTTATTACAATAAGTGATAGCATAGGTAATTGCAAAACTGTCCCTAACCCTGAAAACACAAAAGTCTAAGCTGAAGTATACATGACTGGCCTGTACAACCAATTAAACAATTGCATAGAAATGGCAGAACCTGACTTAACTAAACCCAGGTCTAGCCAGAAAAGCAAGGCACCCTAGTGGACTCTTGTAATAGATTATAGAACAGAAGGAAGAAATTCTTGTTTCAAAACAAGTGGGAGGGTGTACAACAGAGACAAAAAATAATCACTCTTTACTCTTAGCAGGTAAATTAGGAAACTAATCAAGTCCTCAAAAGCTAAATATGTGGCTAAAATACCAAATCATGTTCTGTTTAGTGATGTCATAGGTTATTTTAAAGCTCCCCTAACCCTGAAAACACAAAAGCCTATGTAGAAGTATACATGACTGCCCTGTACAACCACTTAAACAATTGCATAGAGACAGCAGTATGTGACCAATCTAAACCAAATTTAACCAGAAAAGTAGGTCATCTTGGTGGTTCCCTGGCATAAATAGATTCTACAACAAAAGAAAGAAGTTCTTCTCTAGAAACAAGTGAGAGTGTGCACAACAGAGAAAAAAACCCTCATTAGTCTCGATTGGCAAATCAAGAAACTAGTCAAGTCCTCAAAATCTAAATATTAGATGAAAATATCCACCCAAGCAAAGGGTAACCACAGAGTATTTTTAGTTATGTCTGAAATCTTAAGGGAACAATGGCTGACAAGCCAATCACAGCAAGCAGTCATTTGTCTGATGCAGGTCAGCTCTGACTCAGGTTTCAGTGGGGGGAGGGGGGAAGTGGAGAACAGATAGGGTCAGAATAGGTACGAGGGCTGAGGTAGGCTGGGCGGTCCAAAGGAAGAATTGAAAAGGCTGGTAACAAAGCAAATCAGTCTTTTTGATCTCTACCTTTGCAGCTTGTCTGATCAGCTTATCTGTGGATTACTGGTTTGTGTTTGAACTACATGTGTGATCTAAGAACAAGGTAGGGGCCTTTTGTTTGTTTTTGATTTAATCACAGGCTTTAGTGGCATTTATCTGTATAATCTGTACTATGTTTAGTTAATAGTGTAGGAAGCTTAGGGTATTGTGCTTAAAGGCATGCAAGCAGTTTTTCAGCAGATAAGTGATGCCTCTTCGATTTAGTGGTAAGATTTTTAAAGGGGTAATGTTGAATTGATTTGGTGTGTTATAATTGGATTTTGTTTTGCAGGCCTGTATTTTGTTGCTACAAGCAAGGGTAGGAATTAAGGCTGTACTTGTAAGGTTTCAAGTGAAAATTAGAACACCAGAAGGGTTTTGTAAGTAGTTAACTAAGGATTTGCACTGACTGAATTTAACCATAGTTAAAAAAGAAAAATAACTAGGGCACATGCTCCATGGAAGGCCTGAGGTTATACATGAGACACAGGAAGTGTTGTACAAGCTTTAAAAAAAATATGTACACAAGGGTGTGATATGGTTGAGGCTTAGTTGCAAGCAGTTGAGGGCTACCGTTAGTCACATGGCAGGGTCTGTGAGCTGAGTCCTGCAGCTAGCCACATGGCAAGGACTGGAACTTAGGCCTGCAGGTAGCCACATGGCAAGACCTTGAGATGAGGCCTGCAGGTAGCCACTTGGGGCCTGGCCTGTGAGCTGAGGCCTATAGGTAGCCACATGGCAGGGCCTGTGAGCTGAGGCTAGAAAGTAGCCACAAGGCCTTTGGAGAGGATCAGAAATAATTGAGGGTACTCAAGGACAGTTTGCCTTAAACTATTTTATTTACATGGGACAACGATTTTGTATCAAAGAAAAGGCTAGTTATGTTATTGATGATGTTTAAAGACATTTTGTTTTAAGAGCAGGCAGGCTGATTTTTTAAGTTAATATTTGATGTAATGGTTTTAGTTTGTGCAATGCTGTAATTCAAATCAGTTATATTTTTGAAATGCCTGGAGATTAGGTTACAAACTGGCTAGAGGGTAAAATATGTACTTGAAGGTATCAGACTAGATTTAAATGACAGAATAGGTTTAAATACATACTTCAAATAGGGTTTACTATGGGATTAAGGGTCACTTTAAGGCATGAAACAAAGGCACACATGCCTAAGTGTGGCCTGGGGGTTAGGGATGAGATGCAAAAGGTTTTAGCAAAAGCTGAACTTGTTTTTCTTAGCAATCTAGCAAACAATAGTTGTGGCCTGCAATTAATTAGATGGCTGGGGTCAGTGAAGAATCACATGGCAAGGCTAGTGAGTTGGGGCCTGCTTATATGCTTAATACAACATAAATAATGCTTGGTTCACTAACTTGTTGTGCATAATGCAAGTAAATCTTGTCTGGTTAATTTCTTAGAAAATAAAATGACATTAATAATAAACATAATACTACATAATTCAGCAGAGTGGGTCATTAAAGTTAATCTAGGTCTTATGGAATCTACAGCCAGTTGCAGGTTGTAAATGAACACAATGGGTAATTGTGGATAAAAAGGTTTCGCAAAAAGTGGAAACTCTTTTGTTCAGGACTACAAAGCCTATGCTTACGTTTGATAATCCTGTGGATTTATTTGTTGTTTATTTTACCTACTAACTAACATATTACTAAACCATGGTGGAGTAAAGAGCAGTTGGTTGGCTGGGATTCTGTGGCTAAGTAGCAGAATATTGTAACCATTTAAATTTTAGTGGTGTTACTTTCTTTAAGGAAGAAAAAGAAGAAGGGCAGAAAGGGCAATCTTCAAGTGTAGTACCTCGCCCTTAGTTCTGCGCAGCTGCTTTGGGCATGCCATTAGTGATCGGCATGCCAAATGGGTGGGGATATTGAGGAAGACTGACAGGCATGCTAATTCGCATGTCACATCATGTAAATTGCTAAATATTCATGCAGACAACAAACTCCAGCCTTGTAGAAATTATTACTTTTTCTCTTTTTTCAGGGGGGCAAACCCCCCCTGCACTTCCATGTGTGGGCACTACACCCCCACACCCCCCAATAGTGGTTGCATTGGAAATAGTACTGCGGTGGTGGTGCTGCGGTAACATTGTCGCCTCGCAGTTAGATGTTGCACGTTCGATTCTCAGTTAGAGCATCTTCTGTGTGTCGACATGTGTGAATGGGCATTCCTTCATTGAAGGTTGTGCGTTAGGCCCAGAAAGCCAGCACGTAAAAATCTACTGCCAATCATTAGCGGACGGGAGTTCCGCTGTGGTGACCCCTAACCGGGAAAAGCCGAAAGACAGTAGTGTAGTGTAGTGATTGCATTGGAAATATGGGGTGGGCAAATGAAAAAGAATGGGTTGGCTTCACTCGGACAACAATAGCATAGTACACATAGTCAATAATCAGCTGGGGGTAATGGGGTAGTAGGCAGGATGTTGAGATATTTGACTTTTAAGTGCTTAACATTAAATGTCACAGTGAAAATGCAACACATTCCAGGCATTGATAACTCATTAGCAGATTCCCTTTCTCATTTGTAGTGGACCCGGTTCCAGCTGCTGGCTCCAAATGCCTAACTTTTTCTGGTTCGAGTGCCAGACCATTTATGGGCTTAATAGGCAGACGTGAATGGTGGCTAATGTGTAATGCCCTCAGTGGAAGGACAATGGTAAGGTACAATAAATGCATACAGCAATTTTTATGAACCAGATTATCCAGAGGCTGGAAACTAGTATGGCCAATTCAACCTTACCAAATCAGGGCCTACATTTTGGTAATGAAAGAAAGAGGATGGATTTTGGGAAGGGTGAGAAGCACATTGTCAGCCTTAAATTGGTTTTATCAGGTTATGGGTTTGAAGGATTTAGCTGACACATTTCAAGTACTGACAATGTTTAAGAGATGGTGGAAAAAAACATCCAAGAGGCATGATAAGAGTAGGTCCAGCTATGTCTTGCTGTTTCAAATGTTTGTTTTTCTTTCTGTCTCAGTAAGGTCTTTTTGAAGGATGTCCATGTCAGCCGGAGAGTCAATTATGGCTCCCAGTTTGCAGTCATCGGCAAACTTGTTTAGCCATAGTCCTCCTGTGTTTTCCTGTACTTCTGAGAAATATATGCTGAACAGTAGGGGTCCCAGAACCGAGCCTTGTGGGACACCACTTGTGACTTGTTTAAAGTTGGACCTGGAGCTCGCTATTCTTACCGTGTGAATTCTGTCTGTAAGCCAGTTGGCAACCCATCTTGTGACATAGGGGTTTATGTTCAGGCTG
Organism: Protopterus annectens; assembly: GCF_019279795.1. Lineage (NCBI taxonomy): Eukaryota > Metazoa > Chordata > Ceratodontiformes > Protopteridae > Protopterus > Protopterus annectens. The sequence continues at coordinate 831,313,253 of NC_056735.1, forward strand.
GTGAGTTTTTCTATAATACCCGAGTGAGGAATGGTGTCGAACGCCTTGGCGAGATCAAGGTAGGCTGTGTGAACCACCTTTCCCTTGTCTATGGCCTTGGTGACTGTCTCGAAGAAGTCAACCAGGTTTAGTAGGCATGATCTGCCCTTAACAAAGCCAAACTGGGTTAGCAGACCCCATTGCTTTGTCAAGGATGGTCTCCACTACTCCCTTCTATGCTTCTGAATAATGGCTAAATCTTTATCCACCCCCACAGTGTTTATTTTAGGCAATGTCAAATTGACAGACCTACCGGCATAACAAAATCAACTCAACTGAACCTCAAGATGTTACTGTTCAATGCTAGCAGCATAAACAAAAACACTGCACTTTCTCCAAGCCCTCCTCACACTTGAGAATATAGGCATCTGTGCAGTTACTGAGACATACCCCATTAGTGCAAGGTTTTAGTGCCCCCCACACTTTTAGACCAGTAGCTGCACAGAATAGGGCTAAAAGAGGAGGTGTCACAATATAAATCAATAACAAGTATACCTTTAGGGTGGTCAAACAGGACGACATGCTTGAGTTTCACCATGTGCAGATCACCATAGACAAAATCCCATACCATATTAGATTGTCAAAACTCAATGCTCCTTCAAACCCAGAGATCAGAGCAGCCTATGCTGAATGGCTATAAGAAACTCTGTATGACAATGTCAGTGGCTGCATAGAGACTGCTTTACCTACCAGAAGTAAGCCAAGGCCTAGGCCTAGTAACAAACCACCCTGATGTCTTCCCAAATTAAATAGGATATACAACAAAAGGAAAAAAAAATATGGCAAAAATCAGGAAGGTCAATTCCAGTAAAGACAGAAACTCTCTCATCAAAGTAAATGGGCAACTAAAAGGGCAGATTAGGTCAAGCAAAGCCAACTTTGAGGTTAAAATAGCCTTGCACTTGAAAGATAACCATAAGGCCTTCTTCATCTATGTCAGAAACCTCAAGGGCAGCACACAGCAGTGTTCTGAACTTGTGGTTAATGATGCCATATTAACTGAACCTGGTGATATAGCAAACCTGTTAGCTGACAAATTCAGTTCCAACTCCGCCCTTCCCTAACCATCCCCTCAAAAATACCTTCAAACATAACCCTCTAGCTATAACTAAGGAGGATGTACTGGCTGCACTCACTAAAGCCAAGGGCATGGTCTTGATGGGCCCCAATAACATCCCAGGATGCCTTCTGAATAGTCTAAAATATAACTTTTCAGAAACCCTGGAGTCATTTTTTAACTATAGTCTTAAAACAGGCTTTATGGAACGTGAATGTAGAATTGCAATATTCAGCCCCTTTCAAAAGGGAGGCCCTTCAGGAGATTCTGAAAACATAAGACCTATTAGTTTGCCAAGTCTTATTTGCAGAGCAATGGAAAGAATTATCATGGAAATTATCAGCAAAGACATAGGAAACCCCCAGACACTGGATCCATCCCTGTTTGACTTTGTCATACTGAATCTGGTACACTTACTTAATCTGGTGGACTTCTTTGAAAAGATCACAAAGGAAATTAATGAGCAGAAAACAGTGCATAGTACCTACTTAAATCTGGTTAAAGCATTTGCTACAATGCCTCACTCAGTCTTTGTCAGCAAACTTATGGAACTAGGTGTAAACCTCTTTATAACACACTGGATAGCTTGATGTCTCACTGATAGGATGCAGAAGGTTAGAATAGGTGAGTCCACCTCCACAAAGAGACTGGTCACTAGTGGAGTCCCCTATGGGTCTGTGCTTGGTCCACTCCTCTTTGGCATTCATTTCTTGGACATCAAAGTCAGTGTTAAAGGCCTTTGCTGACCAAGTTGGCAGATGATTGCAAACTGGGAGCAGTCCCTGAATCCTCCCAAGATGAGAGCTCCCTTAAGGAAGGTCTAATACAGACACACGCTTGGTGCCAAAGCCATGGCTTAAAACTCGTTACCATGAAATGCATTATTGTACCTTTTGGCAAGTCTATTACCCTGGGTAACTATGTCATCAATAAAACATCCTTAACAGTTGACTCACTAGTCAGGGATCTGAGTACTCATGTTGATAGTAACCTAGCCTTTGACCAGCATTTGTCCAAGGAAGTAAGAAAATCCTTCTATGTTGTTGAACTTATAAAGAAGCACATGGTATCTGGGTCCAGAGAGGTCATCATACCACTGTACTCATCCCTCATTAGACCCATCATAGAGCATAATGCCCCTTTCAGTATGTACCTGACCAAACACATGCAGTGACTGCAATGTCTATAAAGGTTCCTTACAAAAAGAATACAGGGAGTAAATACTATGTCCTACACTAATTACCTTAAAGCCCTGTCTCTTTACTCGGTATCATACAGACTTCTGAGAGGTGATCTTTTCCTGGCCTGCAGGACATCCCTGGACCCTGTTTTGATTAACCTTTTGGACATCCACAAAACAACCAGCATCAGAACTTCTGGATCAAAGAGATACATTTTGCTTGCAACATAAGTAAGTCATGTTGAAGAGACAGATATGTTTCTCAGAGAATTCCCATTCTCTGGAACAGGCACTCCATCCAGTGAAGTAGAATGTTGACAGTCCCAGTGTCTTGAGACGAAACTCACCAAAAAATGGCAATTCAGCAGCTGAAATGTGTGTACGAAAGCCAGTGGAACAAATGAAACAAATGCCTTCAAAAACCAGTGATATCCACAGCCAAACTCTCAGCAGTTAAATAAATGTTTTTAGAAAGCCAGTGGAACAGGTAAAACAAATATAACAAGTGTCTTCAAAAACCAATGGAATCCTCAGCCAAACTGTAATTTTATTAAACGAAACACAGAATAATCCAAAAAGTTAAGAACTTTCACTTGCTAAATGGCAAGCTTCTTCAGAACAAGTTGAAACAAACCTCTCAGCACTTAAATAAACTTTTTGGTGCCAAAATTCAAAATACACAATGCTTCATATTAAAGGTATATGACACCTAAAAATTCACATAGTGCAAAACCTATTATTATAAAAATCCTATCTATGCTAAACACAATGTGAACAAATACAATGTATAATGCAGAGTATAAAATATAGATCTAAACCTTAAAAATATTTTAGTATTAAATATTTATATGTGTAGTGCCTGGGTAATACAGAACAAATTGTTACATGTCCGTCCAAACTGTCCTATAAAAACTATAAAAATCTAAACAATACAATATACAATGACCAAAATATATATCTTGTCCTATCCACCTGTCTGTAAAAATATTGTAACAAAATTGTACCATCAATGTGATGTGAATATATATGAATATAAATATGAATAAATATAAAATTTGGTATGCCTGTTTTGTGTCTTATAATCACAAATTAACTGTTGCATATGCCCCTAAACCCAAATTCAACCCATGGCTAGCAAAGGTTTAATATAAATAACGTCATTAAGTCCTGGTGGGGTTGAAGCATCCAATAAAACCTGTCACCTACTTGAAGTCCCCCCCCATGTCAAGTTGAACACTGTCAATAATAGCAAACTTGAAATAGTACCTCTTTCCACATTTTTTAATATGTCTAAAAAGAACATTCTTTTCATCTTTTGTCCTGATACTATATAAATGAGAATATATCCATTTATTAAATTTCCTCTCAGTTTTTCCTATATAAAATCCTGAGCATGCCATGCATTTAGCCATATATACAATCATCTTAGTGCAACAATTACCTTGTTTGAATATTATTTTTGTACTATTTATATTTTCCAATGTTATACATTTTTCCTGAAGAATGTTGCTGCACTGTTTACAACTACCACATTTTTTGTATAAGAGTCATAAGATATTGGTTTTAAATTCCTTTTCTCTAAATATTTCTTTATATTGTACCCCATCTTATACACAAATCTGGGTCCAGTCCCTAAAGTACTAACAAATTCCTCATCAATGGCAATAATATTCCAATTGATAGTCAAGATATTCTTAACTGTACCTATATATGGTCCATATTCCAACGCACAATATTTCCCATATGATGGACTATCTTCTAGGGAATGTACTGATGGATGATCAGTCAGCCCTGATGCATAATATAAACCCAACAATGGTTTATATTTAAATGTCCATCCTTGAATAGTTTGCTGACTAACCCTAGCCATCATCTTGTCATCATATCCTCTTTCCTGGAACATAGTCGTAATATGTGCCACTTCCTCTATCATGTCTTTATATACAGAAGTCATTTGGATGGCATGTATAAGACTTCAAGGGCCTGTTATCATACAAAGAGTATTGGTGGCAGGTTTTATTGGATGCTTCAACCCCACCAGGACTCAATGACGTTATTTCTATTAAACCTTTGCTAGCCATGGGTTGAATTTGGGTTTAGGGGCATATGCAACAGTTAATTTGTGATTATAAGACACAAAACAGGCATACCAAATTTTATATTTATTCATATTTATATTCATATATATTCACATCACATTGATGGTACAATTTTGTTAAAATATTTTTACAGACAGGTAGATTTAGGACAAGATATATATTTTGGTCATTGTATATTGTATTGTTGTTTAGATTTTTATAGATTTTATAGGACAGTTTGGACGGACATGTAATAATTTATTCTGTATTACCCAGGCATTACACATATAAATATTTAATACTAAAATATTTTTTAAGGTTTAGATCTATATTTTATACTATACATTATACATTGTATTTGTTCACATTGTGTTTAGCATAGATAGGATTTTTATAATAATAAGCAATTTCATCCTTTACTAGTTCTAACTTTCCTAACTACACTTATCTCTATCTATCTCCTGACCTCCTATGAAGAACCCCTTCCCTATACTCTCACACTCCCTCACAAACAAACACTAATATCTCCCCTAGCTCTATCCACATGTTATTACAATTCCATCTACACTACCTCCTACCTTCAACCTAAATATCACCATCTTTCTCACATTAAATACCCAACTTTTAGCCTCAAAAAACATTTTGACTACTACTTCAAAACTCCTCAATATTACAACCCTATATTAACCCACGCATTAATAGATGGTGACATCCACCCAAACGCTGGACCTAAGCTATCCCCACCACCCTCCAACTGCCACCACTTTAAAATCCAACCAACACCTCCTACTAAACCCCCCAAATCACTCCCAATTGCCCATTTAAACATATGCAGCATTTGTAATAAAATGCCACTAATTCATGCTCTCCTAGATGTCCAGCAGTTTGATATCCTCTGCCTAACAGAAACATGGCTCAAACCTTCAACACAAGACAACAAAGTTATCCCCCCAGGTTACAATATTCTAAGACAAGATCGCTTAAAGAAAAAAGGTGGAGGGGTTGCAGTTCTCTATAAATCTGGACTGCAAATAACTAAAGCAAGCTACAACCTACCATTTGACAATAATGTTGAAATAATTATTTCTAAACTTCAGCTCAATCCCCATAAAACAATCAACATTATCTGCACCTATCTTCCCCCAGGTAAAAACCTCACTACACTAGAAGACCTACTAAGCTGGCTTTCTCTAAATCTTCTACAAGAAACAATAGTACTAGGTGACTTTAATATTGACTGGAATTTATGTAAACAAACCAATCCATCCACCCTCATTAACCTGCATGGCTTCTCTCAAACCATTAACTCCCCAACAAGAAAAAACAAACCTAATCATAAAGAAAGTATCCTTGACTGGATACTAACAAACAGTCCTCAGCAAAAATATACAACTGGAACCCTCCCAGATGACCTTAGTGACCACTTACTAACTTATATTATCAGGCATAAAACAAGTATGACCATACCTACCCAAGTCAGAGTATCCCGTAACAAAACATTTTTTGACCCCAATCTGTTTCTAAACGAGCTTAGGCAAGTCAACTGGTCACCCCTTAAATCTCTTCCCATAGATGATGCTGTTAGTTTCTTTAATATCACTTTTCTAACAATCCTTGAACATCATGCACCTACGCGTGAAATACGAGATAAATCTAAAACAGCCCAATGGCTCTCAAACAATACAAGGAAACTAATCCTTAGTAGAAATAAAGCTTGGGCTAAATGGTGAACCACAAAAAACACAACTGATCACCTTATCTTTAGGCAACAAAGAAATATGACAAAAAAGCTATACTGCAGGACAAAAAGAATTTCTATACCCAGCTACAGCAATCATCCCTTCACCAACCAAAAAAATTCTGGAGTACCATTAACATGCTAATATCTCCTGGGAAAGTGGCCACACCAAATCCTTTAGGCTCAAATCCTGATTGCCCATTACAAACAGCTAATGACTTTAAAAATTTCTTTACTTCCGCTATATTAAAGCTAGCAATCCAACAAAGCCCTGATACCTCCAAACTATCAAGCCCAAACCCAATTCCTCCTCCATTTCACCTCAAACCCATACCCACCTCTTATATACTGTCCTTACTTCAAAAATTAAAACCCACAACCCCCTCAGCTGATAAACTACCAGCAGAATACCTCCAACTAGGTGCAAAAGCTATTGCCTACCCCATCTCAACACTGATTAACAGGACCTTAAAAGAAAGTACAATTCCATCAATCTGGAAAATCTCACACATCATCCCTCTTTTCAAAGGAGGTGACTCTACTGAATATTCCAACTTCCGCCCCATAGCATTACTATCTCCTCTTGCAAAAATAATGGAGAAATGCATCCACAAATAGTTACTTAACCACCTATTAAGCCACAATCTCCTAGCTAATTGCCAACATGGTTTTCGGCCATTTCATAGTACAACCACAGCCTTACTATCATTTATTGACTCTATTAACAATAATCGCAATAAGAATACTCTTTCCTCAGCATTCTTTGTAGACTTGTCTAAAGCCTTTGACATGGTCAATCACCAACTACTCCTCCATCGTTTAAAGTCCCTCTCCCTAGACAATTCAACCTTAAACTGGTTTACATCCTATCTGGATAATCGAAAACAGGCAGTTCTTTGGCACAACCATCTCTCTGATCTCCTCCCCACCTCTATAGGTGTCCCTCAAGGCTCTATCTTAGGTCCTCTACTGTTCTCCATTTTTATAAATGACCTTCATCTAACCACTTCTCTATCAACTTGTATTCAATATGCAGATGACACTACTATCATTTGCTCAGCCTCAACACAGTCGGAACTTCATTCCCTCACACAAAAAACCTTCTCGACAATAGAACAATGGTTCTCAAATCACTGTCTCCTCCTTAACCCCCAAAACAAAACTCTTGCTTTTACACCTACTCACTTGTCTCCCTCCCCTAATTTTACTCTTATATCTAGTAATGGTACCCTTATCTCTCCAGACCAGAATACCAAACTCTTAGGCATTACAATTGATAATCAACTAAAATTTGACACTCACATTAACGCTATAATAAAATCTACTAATAGAAATCATGGCTCTCTCTATAGAATCAAATCCTTCTTAACTCCTGAAGCCAGAACTACTATAGCTAGAACCCACTTAATTTCTACCCTATTATATGCCTCCCCTATATTTACTAATCTTTCTAAGTTTAATCTGAACAAACTAGCAATAACATATAATAGTATTGCCAGATATGCCACTAACTCTCCATATAGGACTCATCACTGTCACAATCTAAAAAAACTAGGCTGGCTTGAACTACCCCACCTTATTCAGCTTAACCAACTTACTATTGCATACAATGCCCTTTATCACCCTGACAACACTCCAATGCTCTCTACCCTCATAAAACCTTACACCAATCTGAGGAACCTACCTCCTCTAACAAAGTATTGATTCATACCTCCTTATCTAATAACTTAGCAGGTGACTCTATATTTTCCAACTCAGTTGGAAAAATTTGGAATCAACTACCTCAACACCTCACAACCCTAACATCACTCCCACTATTTAAAACTAACCTAAAACTCTTCCTATCCAACCACTGGCTCTGCTCGTATAATAACCCTGACTAATCATCTTCATCAATAAGCCTGACTAATCATCTTAATCTTCATTTCCTTTATTCTCATTTATTTGATTTATTAACATTCCTTCTTACTTAATAAATCTAGGCTACTAGATTTTCATCACCACACTTGATTCTGATACTCCCTCTACTAAATGACATATATCTTAATTTCTCAACCTCTAATGAAATTGCTTTTAGAGTAAACAATGTTCATAACTCCTATATTCTCCAGTACTACACTATTCTGTATTCAAATGACTTCACATCCTGTTGGAGTGTTACAATTCTGTTTTTTTCTGTATATTTTTACCTGTTTAGAAGTATTGTAGTAGAACATAGGCTTACAGTTCTGTGTATTTTTTTTGCATATTTCTTGTATAATCTAATATCTTGAATTTTTGATATTTTGCTAAAATTTTTAATCTCGTTAGTAGTATTGTAGTGGAGCTTTTCTCCTCGGGCCTCCACTGAAAATGGACATGTATCCAGTTGGACTAGCCCGGTAAACAAATGTAAAATAAAATAAATAATAGGTTTTGCACTATGTGAATTTTTAGGTGTCATATACCTTTAATATGAAGCATTGTGTATTTTGAATTTTGGCGCCAAAAAGTTTATTTAAGTGCTGAGAGTTTTGTTTCAACTTGTTCTGAAGAAGCTTGCCATTTCGCAAGTGAAAGCGCTTAACCTTTTGGATTATTCTGTGTTTCGTTTAATAAAATTACAGTTTGGCTGAGGATTCCGTTGGTTTTTGAAGACACTTGTTATATTTGTTTTATCTGTTCCACTGGCTTTCTAAAAATGTTTATTTAACTGCTGAGAGTTTGGCTATGGATAACGCTGGTTTTTGAAGGCATTTCTTTAATTTGTTCCACTGGCTTTCGTACACACGTTTCAGCTGCTGAATTTTCGTTTTTTGGTGTGTTTCGTCTCAAGACACTGGGACTGTCAACATTCTATGTTTTATTCTGTTCAGTAGTTGCTTGAAATGTTGTTTGTGCTGGTTCCTTCAGGTTTTGCCCATGGAGTCTGATCGAGACGATAATCCAGGCACTCCCCCCAGTATGCAAAGTGTTTTTTTGGCTCGAGTTCAGGCAAAGCTAACAGAGTTGCGGGGAGAAGTAAGCAGACTTTCTGACTTGTTAACTAGATTTGGTAATTTTGTCACAGCCAGTGGTAACACTTACAAAGGTTCCAACAATGTTGCACCAGTTTCTGTAGCTCTTGAAGTTGAAACCAATGGTGCAACACATTATAGGGACTTGAGGATGTCCAACAACAGTTTGGACAATTTCAGTAATTCTAATAGTACCACACATTCACCAGGTATACCAAACGGGCAGGGGAATGGTAATGATTGTTTGGAATTGATAGATTTATGAGCTACTTGTCATTCAATCAATAAAAAGAACAGTACCAAGCTGGGTATATCAGACTTCACTTTTGACTGGTCCTTTGTGGACCTGGATTTGGAAGCGAAGCGTGTGGGTACTAAACCAAAGAAGGTGATGTCCCAAAAGACCTATATACAACAAGAACCGTGTGTTGGTAATGAAAAAAGGACTGGGACTGTTGTGGAGTCCGCAAATATGACTAACAGAGAAGGTGGTCATTCCAACCACCTTTTGAAAACATTTTTGGACAAAAACTGTGCATTTGACAACAATAACCCAGTAATTGACAATGTTAATTCTTCAGTTCCTAAAGAAACATTAAAGGACATTATATATGGCCTGGGTAAGAAATTGAGCAATATTAATAATATTAAATTAGACAATGCATATTTTAACAAATGTATGGAACATAATATAGTCCCTATGGGACTTAGATTTTTTAAATGGCCTATGGGAATTGATTTGACTGACAACACTATACAACAGTTTAACACATTTTTTGATCAATGTGGTTTTAAATATATGCAAATGTTAATTAAATATAACAATGAGAAATTAGTGAGACTTATGCAGGAAGTGGAGGAATTGAATGAGATTATCAGGAATGATTTAGTGTTCCCGCAATGGGAAAAACTGTATGTTAAACAGTTCAATGTAGCTGATAATGCTACCAAACAAATATATTTTCGCAAAAATAAGAAGTTTTGTAGAGACATGGAATAATATAAGAAGGGAAGGGCATATATATGGGAGAAATATAAAGTGGATTATAAATATTCTAAAAAAGTTTCAAGTGAAGAATTTGACAATGTTCATTATTCATATGGGCATCAAAGGAACAATCAAGACTATCATTCTTTTCACACAGAGAACAGGAAAAGACAAATAGACTGGAAATGGGGAGGGAATTGGAGAAGACAACAATAGGAATATTAGGTACAGTAGTGGAATGTCAAGTACAAGAGAATTAAGTAAACAAGGGCCAAGGGTCATAGAGACGAACAACAAGGATTTGTCTAATAATAATAAAGTAAAGATTACACAGGAAGGTGCAGTATACAATTATAAGAATTTTAAGATTTATAACTATACCAAGTACCCATTACAAATGGTACGCTTTGATTTATTTTCTAAAGGGATGAAATTCATCCCCACTACCAAATTTAGACTTGTTGACTGCATCAGTGAAATAAAAAGATATATAGGAAAACTTAATGTGTCATGTTCAAAGATTCTACAAAGGATTCTAGTAAGCAAGACTACAAGTGCAAAGGGTTAAAAAAGAAGAGCACGTATGTGCCCCCTATGCATCCGATTATTTCAATTTATGACAAATCCATAACACAACAGGGATATAGACTACAAAATCACATTGGTGGTAAAAAGATTAATTATAATTTATCCTTGGAAGAACAAAAAGTCCTTACTGACTTAAGAAATTATGACGGCATTAGAATAATGAAACCTGACAAAGGGGGTGGTATTGTCTTTTTTGACAGTATGGTATATTCTTCAAAAATATATGATTTATTACATGTCGGGAAATTATGAAATTGTATCTTTGAATGAGATTAATACTGCTTATAATAGGATTGACTTACATATAGAATAATTCCTGCTAGATAACAGAATCACTATACACACTTATAATTTTATAAAAGTGGAACATCCCAAGTTAGCTTCTATAGTGGGAATCCCTAAAGTCCATAAAGATACAATAGATCCCCCATTTAGACCTATTATTTTGGGTAGTTATTCCAAAACCTTCCCTATGGGTTTAGTTAATGACTTTCACTTGAAAGATATTTACAACAAAATCCCTCATATGATGAAAGATACATGGGAATTATTGAAGAAATATCCTACATATCTGAGAAGTAACAATTTGTTATTTGTAACCATATATGTTGTAGACCTTTTCTCTTGTATCCCTAAAATTGATGGATTAGAGGCATTTGCTAACAGCATACATAAATATGCAGACCTTGAATGGGACAAAGCATGCTTATTAATGGAAATGATGTCAATTGTCCTTGAACATAATTACATTCAATTTGAGGGTGAATTCTTTAGAAAAAACAGGGGCATTGCTATGGGAGCAGCATGTGCTCCCATCTTCGCTAACCTGGTTATGTTAGACTGGGAAGAGACTAAGGTGTTTAAGAGCCAGTTTATGCAGTATATTAAATATTATTCACGTTATTTAGATGATATATATATATATAAATATATATATATATATATATATATATATATATATATATATATATATATATTATGGGAAGGGAGTTCAGATAGGTTGGACCAGTTTATAATATATCTCAATCAGAGTAGCAACTATTTAAAATTCACTTCGTACAGCAATGATTTTGGTGTACCCTACTTAGACACGTGTTTCTAAAATGGGATCTGGGTTCAAGTCAAGAATTTATAGAAAAAATACCTTTTCCAACAGTTACTTAGAATTTTCCAATTATCATCCAAGGAACAGGTTTATCAACATTTATAAAGGACAGATCATACATGCCATCCGAATGACTTCTGTATATAAAGACATGATAGAGGAAGTGGCACATATTACTACTATGTTCCAGGCATACCTCTCAACCTGGAAACATCAACAATCTGGGCAAGGCCCATGAAAAATAGGTACAAATCTGTACACTGATTAACATATAATTTGCATACATAATCACATAACTCCACCCACTCCAATGGAATTGTGGGATACCAACTTTCAAACGCAAACTGAAGAGCAGACAACCAAAATATGGCACCACAGTCGCCCTGCAGCCATTCCAATGTCCCATTACCTGGTTATTTTACCCCATTTACCATAAACACTAATCTGTGCATACTGCTTTACTTCTACATGATTATTTGGATTTTATTTTTACATTTTACAGCAGAATGCACAGGCACTAACAGAATATGCATCTGATAAACAAAGCAATACTGTCTCACAATGAAAACAGACTTGGCATTAAAACTGCTCTGCCCTTGAAATTCACATTCATTGAAACAGCATTGATACCCACACCACATCCAAATAAAACGCATCTGGCCAGTGGTGGATAAAGATTACCTTTGAGCTGTTTCCAAATCATTGGCCACTTGCACACAAAACAAGAAACATACATGTGTTCTTTTCTTTAATACACTTTCCTGACTTTATTAAATTATATCTTCCTTGTATAATACAGCACAGTTGTTAGACAGAGCACATTTTAAAATTTATTGTTTGAACATTTTTCCAGTATGCTGTACTGTAGGCAATGAAACAAAATGCATGAACCAATAATGACAAAACTGCCCAATTCAGAACATTTCCAGCATAAAAGTCTACTTTCACACCCACACAAAGCTGAGCAATATATTACCTCTATCAAAAAAAAAAAAAAAAAGCACAATACATCAATTGTATGATAAGGAAATCCCTACAAAGTTGCCTATGGGCAGTAAACCTACTGTGACAAGTAAACTTGTCACACACACACACACACACACACACACACACACACACACACACACACACACACACACACACACAGTGATGGTGCTGAATTCCTGAATGGGAACTCACGCTACAGCAAATACTGTTATTATCATGTAATGGTAATGATCCCACCTCTGTTGTCATGCCTAATGATTCTGGTATCTTTATGAATCGCAGTCAGGGCAGAGCACAGTACAGGAGGGACATCTGTGTACTTAGTACACAAAAAGTACGTCATTTTTCTCTTCTATGCACTACCCTCATGCAACAGAGCATAACAGAGCAGCTACTGGCTGTAGACAAGACAGAGATGATTTGGCTGTGAAAACTTATGTATGCTACTGTGGACAATTTGCTTCTGTGCACACTTTATAGAAAACTGTGGACACTTCTACACTGCCATCAAGAACTCTGATCTATATCAAGGAAAGACAATCCTGGTTCGAAGCATATAATACAAAGTATGCAGAATACTTGTAAACGAGCCCATGTCCCCATTGTTTAAAAACATTGTGCTCTATACCATACATACAAGATTCTCTAGTATACATAAACCCCCTAAAATGTGAGTGAGAATTTGCTATTGCTTTTTTCCCTTATGTCATAATACATTTGTTTCTCTTTAAATGCATCAAGCCTTTCATACCTTTTAAAGAAATATTGCTGTTTCCTCCAGCAGAGCATTATCAAAATCAATTGTGCTTGGATCCAAGGAAATCTTATAAATGTTAAGAAAGTTTGTGGATGTAATTTGCTGATTATATTGTGGATGATTTGTAAACACTATTTGTCTCTCTTTCTGCAAAGGTAGAAGAGATACTTTTCTGTGTGATAAGTATGCATAATCTGTATTATGATAAGCTCACTGCACTTTATAAAATATGTTTCTTCCCAGGTTTACATATTTAAATGGCTTCCTGTGCCTCCCATTCACTGCTGCCATGGGATACCCTGCTTGCATTTCCTTTGTTGCAGATTAACTATACTTTCAAGTTTAGTGATCCTTCCTTTGAAACTGAGCATGCTAATTTACTGCTTCATTCCTCATTTAGCCTTGAATGGGATATTTTGGCACATTATATAAATAACCAAGGGTGTCACAGCTCTACGGCAGTTTTGTTCAGCTACATTTTGTAGTTAATCTTACTACTAAAATCTTAATATTTTACAAAACCAGAAACAGTGGAAGACCGACCATATAAATCCAAGATTATTATCAAACATTCAAAGTGAAACGAATCACAACAAATCAGTTCATTCTAAGATAATTTTTAGTATGAACTCAAGATGTTGCATTTAGTGGCAAAATTAATAGTTTTGAGCTTGCATTGCTCTAAAATAACAGAGAACAGTATCTGTCCTCTTGCTGTACTGATGAATCTTAGATCACAAAATTCATTCTCTCTGTCTCTAGCTTGAAGAATTTTGAGCTGTTTAAGTTAAAAGACGACTTTCAAGACTAACAAATGTAGACTAGCATTCATTGTGCTATAGCTTGCTTCTACAACTTGTCCAATGTTTTTGCAGCACAAGACTGCATGGTTAATTGTATGACTATCTAGGTTTATATGTTAAAGATCTCAAATAGTTATATGCTTTACAAGAAAAAGCATTCATTGCAGTGCTGTGAAGCTATGTCTTTGCAGCTCTGAAAAGTAATCAGTACTTTCACAAAAAAAACTTGACTGACCAGCTGATATTGGCTAAAGTGCATGTATTATTAAGTAAACTATAGTTGAAGAAAATGGAATGTGACTCGTGTAAAGGGCGTATATACCATACAACATGCCTGAAATGTCAGTTTATATCAGCACATTGTGTGCTCATAATCCTTCATGCTTCTAAGTTGTTCTGGACTCTTCACAAAAGCAGTTTAGGTGCAGTGTCCTAACCAGAAAACACATATTTGCTGTCTCAGCCAACATCTTAACATGGATGATTGTCACTTTCATAAAGACTGACATCATTTTCACACACACACACACACACACACACACACACACACACACACACACACACACACACACACACACACACACACACACACACACACACTCTCTGTCTGGTAACCTTACCCGGCCTGGCTCCCATTCTGCTCCTTTCCTCATGTTGCTGCTGCCACTAATCCCGGCTCTCTATCTGTTCCCCATGCTGCTGCCATTAGTCCCGCTCCGTGAGCTCGCTGCTGCCATTAATCCCGGTGCCCGGCTCTGCTGCCGTTAGTCCTGCCTCCGCCATTAATTCCAGCTCATTAGTCCCACTCCATGGGCTCACTGCTGCCATTAATCCTGGTGGGCTCCTGTTCCCCATGCTGCTGCCATTAATCCTGCCATTAACTTAACTGCCGGAAATGATGATGTGAATGGCCAGCCAGCCGGAAATGATGATGCGAGCTCCTTGAGCTAAATTCCGACTGGCTGGTAGCCTGACGGCGCTGACGTCATTGCGCACATGATGACGTCAGCTCTGACAGCGGGATATTTTTAAAAATTTAGAAAACAAAATGACAAAATTCGGAAATGAAGGGGTGCCATTCGGGAATCGTGGCACCCCTTCATTTGGACCCCAAAACTCGGTAAAAAACGAGTAATTCAGAACGGTTGGGATGTCTGGTTCCAGAAAATAGGATATGATGACAAGATGATGGCTAGGGTTAGTCAGCAAACTATTCAAGGATGGACATTTAAATATAAACCATTGCTGGGTTTATATTAAGCATCAGGGCTGACTGATAATCCACCAGTACATTCCCTAGAAGATAGCCCATCATATGGGAAATATTGTGTGTTGGAATATGGACCATATATAGGTAAAGTTAAGAATATCTTGACTATCAATTGGAATATTATTGCCATTGATGAGGAATTTGTTAGTACTTTAGGGACTGGACCCAGATTTGTGTATAAGATGGGGTACAATATAAAGAAATATTTAGAAAAAAGGAATTTAGAACCAATATCTTATGACTCTTATACAAAAAATGTGGTAGTTGCAAACAGTGCAGTCACATTCTTCATGAAAAATGTATAACATTGGAAAATATAAATAGTACAAAAATAATATTCAAACAAGGTAATTGTTGCACTAAGATGATTGTATATATGGCTAAATGCATGGCATGCTCAGGATTTTATATAGGAAAAACTGAGAGGAAATGTAATAAATGGATATGTTCTCATTTATATAGTATCAGGACAAAAGATGAAAAGAATGCTCTTTTTAGACATATTAAAAAATGTGGAGAGAGGCACTATTTCAAGTTTGCTGTTATTGACAGTGTTCAACTTGACATGGGAGAGGAGACTTCAAGGCCCTGTTATCATACAAAGAGTACTGGTGGCAGCTTTTATTGGAGGCTTCAACCCCACCAGGACTCAATGATGTTATTTCTATTAAACCTTTGCTAGCCATGGGTTGAATTTGGGTTTAGGGGCATATGCGACAGTTAATTTGTGATTATAAGACACAAAACAGGCATACCAAATTTTATATTTATTTATATTTATATTCATATATATTCATATCACATTGATGGTATAATTTTGTTACAATATTTTTACAGACAGGTAGATTTAGGACAAGATATATATTTTGGTCATTGTATATTGTATTGTTGTTTAGATTTTTATAGTTTTTATAGAACAGTTTGGACGGACATGTAATAATTTGTTCTGTATTACCCAGGCATTACACATATAAATATTTAATACTAAAATATTTTTAAGATTTAGGTCTATATTTTATACTATACATTATACATTGTATTTGTTCACATTGTGTTTAGCATAGATAGGATTTTTATAATAATAGGTTTTGCACTATGTGAATTTTTAGGTGTCATATATCTTTAATATGAAGCATTGTGTATTTTGAATTTTGGCACCAAAAAGTTTATTTAACTGCTGAGAGGTTTGTTTCAACTTGTTCTGAAGAAGCTTGCCATTTAGCAAGTGAAAACGCTTAACCTTTTGGATTATTCTGTATTTCGTTTAATAAAATTACAGTTTGGCTGAGGATTCCATTGGTTTTTGAAGACACTTGTTATATTTGTTTTATCTGTTCCACTGGCTTTCTAAAAAAAATTATTTAACTGATGAGAGCTTGGCTGCGGATATCACTGTTTTTTGAAGGCATTTGTTTCATTTGTTCCACTGGTTTTCGTACACACATTTTAGATGCTGAATTGTCATTTTTTGGTGAGTTTCGTCTCAAGACACTGGGTCTGTCAACGTTCTATGTTTTATTCTGTTCAGTAGTTGCTTGGAACGTTGTTCATCCAGTGAAGTAGAGTTCTTCCCTATTCCTTTTTAAGCACAAGTTGGACCAGTGGATAGGTAATTGGAAATTCACCCTGGTCTGGCTACTATCTGTCTGATGGATAGAGGCAGTCTGTAAGTCACCACCTGTATAAATCAAGTTTATTGGTCACATTTGGGTTGCACTGCTAGGCTTACAAGGGCCTTAGTGGTCGTTAGCCTAGTATACACCTATGGACCTATGAACTATAAAGGGGGAATCTGTTTCACAGTAGATAAATTCTGTTAGTATGTTATATAGTACAGCAAGAGTTTTGCTTTATGTTATGGTGATGGTCAAAGTCTTCAATACTGTGTTTATTTTGCTGCTTGTTTTGAGACTATGAAGGAGGCCAGTTAGGGCAGTATCATTTAAGGGCTTGTTGTCCAAGATGATGTCTGATATCTCTACTAATGAGTCTGTATCTTACAGAGAAAATAGGTAAAGGTCTAGGTGTCCTGTATAATATATGAAATTTAGATCCTTGATTTTCTTTGTGAGGAGGTGTTGAGATCTTTCAATGTGGGTCATATAGTTCCACAGGTCAGGTGCATGCAAAAGGAAGCAATATATTCAATTAGGCACCTAATGAAAGTGGAGTAGAAAGGTATGATAACATGCTTTGACTTGGTGGAAATATTTTTAGTAATTCGCTGTGACAAATGGAAGAATTTACTATTAGCCATACTGCATGTTATCAAAGGAAAGCTCATTATTCATAACTATACTTAGGTCTCTGACAACTATGTCTGTTTTAATAGGGGTACTGTGGTAGCAGCAAGGGCTAACCTGTTTGTCAAAGAGTACAGTACTATACCGCATGGCATTCAGCTTGAGATCATGATCATGGCACAATTTATTAATGCATGCTAAACCATTCTGAAGAATCTTGAAGTCTTCAGGGAAGTCTTTGATGTTTCTAGGTTTGCAGTCATTGGGAAATCTCAGTCAGCCAAAGGCCTTTAATGTCTGTTTGGATATGAGAAATGTAAATACCAAAGAAAAGTTGCCTCAATACTGAGCCATGGGGGCACCTCTGGAAACTAGATTTTTGGAGAATGTGTACCAGTTCCTTTTTATTTCCTGGGTTTTGTCTGTGAGCCAGTTTACTTTCCATGGTGAGCTTCAATGAGACTTGGTATGACTTATCAGTCATGAAGAAGTAACACAAGTGCTTACATTTACATTAATAAAATTATTTGCAATGCTTGAATGAGGGATGATGTTTGGCCAGAAAGAGATAACCTATGTGCTGACATGCCCACATCTGGAGCCTCAATGATTTTTCAAAGAAGTTGATCAGGTTAACTTGGTTAAGAAGACAAGATCTACTCTTGACAAATCCTAACCGATTTGAATAGATAAACATTTGTTTATGAGGTACAGAATGATATGTTTCATTGCCTTATAGATAAGACTTTTGAGGTTTATGGGTCTGTAGTTATCTGGATTGGTGATGTGGCCATTCTTATGTAGGGGAATGAACATTGCAGATCCCAACACTTCAGGTACAAAGCCTGACAACAGGCTAAGATTATCTAGATTGTGTAGCAAGCTCTAAAGGCTGTGATTCTTACTGGTAAGGAAGCACCTTAACATGTTATTGTGTCTCACTGAATTTGTATTTTTTACCTCTGAGTCTTTTTTTTAATAAACAAGAAACATTTATTAAATTACCACACATCACATAGACAATCTTATATTTATATAAATGAAAACAAACCATATTGACATAATTTTAGTTGCAAACATTATGCATTACAGACATTGCAAACACTATACATCACTTATAATCTATCCAGTCATTGTCAGTTAAGCATTCCATCGCTCATTCAAATCAAGCGTTCTTTTAAATCTCATTCCTCCTGTGCATATGTTGTTCCCAGAATTTCCATTTTTTCCTATCTAGTTTGTTAGTTCCCTTTTCTAAAAATCCCAATTCCAGTTGTTTTATTATCTCTGTTACTATATTCACTATTTCTAGTAAATTTGGTTTAGACTTTGATTTACATTTTCTAGTGATTGTTTTCTTTTGGCAGCCACAATAATTAGACATATTAAGGCCTTACTATGTCTAGGCAATTCTGATTCTGTATCAAAGCTCAAAAATGTCATGTCCTTAATTACACCAATTTTCTCACCCATTATTTCTGACAGAGCTGTCTATAGGGAATCTTTAAAGTCTGACAACTCATTACCTCCCAGAAAATATGTCCCCAGTTACCTCTTTCTTCCCCATCACAGTCTGAAAGAGTCATGCTTGTTCAGGAGTGATGTTTTGTAGGGACTGTTGAGGCAAACCTGGTGTCTGGCTTATGTAGGCCTAGGTCGTAATAAGGCAGAGATGTCTTGAACAAAATGTATCTGCCACTTGGGCAACTATGTCTTCAGGGCAAAACAAGTAGAACTGTTCATAGGCTCATATGAGATGACTAGGATATTGACCTGGAAGTCATTTCAAGCCTAACTGTTTCATCCCAATGTAATGCCATAGGAATGTTAGTTAATACCCAAGATTGCATTTAATAATGACTGCCCATGTCCAGGAGGGTTATGGGCACTATTTCTGGTAAGAAGTTATGGTGCCCCACCCAGTCATCCAGGTTCCCTTTGAACAGTGTCATAGTGGTGCCCAGTTTCACATGAATAGGTAACCTATTCTAAAGACACAGCAGTCACTTGGAGATAAATCTGTCCCTACAGTATGTCCTATTTACGACACAGACTATATGTAGGTCCCTAGAAAGGGTTGCCCTAGTCCTGTTTGATTTATGGATATGCAGGAAGTTCATTAGGTTTGGGTATGAAATTGCTCTGTTATTTGGCAAATTGGAGTAGCTGTCTGCTATTTCTAAGGTTCAAGATATAAGTGAAGCACTTGTAATTGCCTTTGACAGAGGAGGCAGTTTTTAATTCATACTTCACCTTAACAAATCCAGTTTTACTTCTAAGATGGTAACCAAAAACGAATGAACTCTAAAGTGAACAATAAAAATAAAGAGCAGAAACCAAGCAACATATCTCACTACACAGTTTATTGAATAATTCATCCTGACTTACATAAACAAGAGATTGGCATAATGGTTAAGGTATTTGCCTTACAGTAGAAGGTACAGAGTTTGATTCTCACAGGTAGTAACTTGCTAGAAATAGCCCACAAGGGCAGTAAGCCTAGTAGTAATCTAAGAACCTATAATATTTCATCAGAACAATTTCAAACATAACTCCACCTAATAAAATACTTATTGTCTACCAATCAGAATACACTGATTTACATATCATAAATTGTAAATAATAAGTATTTCATTATAGAGCATGTATATTCTAGCATTATTCCAAAGGGTTTCAGTCCTAAACTTGGCACTGTATTTTTTTACAGATTCAGACTGAAATCTCATTGCAGGTGTTGAATGTGCACTAGACATAAGGTCAGTGCTGATGGGTACTACTGAAATCAATCTTTGCACTTTTCTGTTTTCACAGGTGATTCTATAGCTGGCACCACCACAGCAGAACTTCTACCAGCTGATATTGGAGACTCCGTCGAATCTCAGCATGATGGTGATGTACAGCTTGCATGGTCAGGGACCACAATATCAGTGTTAGACACTTTCCAGACCAAGAACACAGCCACACAGGGTAGGGTATTTCAAACATTCACAGTGAGGGTACTTTTTTCTTCCCCTGTGACAAAGTCATCAATATTTGCCGCAAGTTCCTTCTGATCATGAACCGATACTGATTGCTGTCCAGGAGATTATTTTCAACTACAAAAAGTGTAATTTCTTCCCTTACAATTATCTCAATGACTTTATCTACACAACTGATGGGCTAAAGGGTATGTAGGTATTTTATGTGTGTTATCCTCTATTCTCTTATAGAAGGGTAAGCTACTTATTATGGTTTGTTGCTCTGAATCTTCTGTCAAACACAGATACCTGTTAAAGATCATCTCCAGTGAATCTGCCAATGTATTGGCCATAATCTAGTCTTTGAACATTATCCTTCATTAGGGCAGCTAGCTCCCAATTAAATCCCCTCTTCTACACTATCATTTGTTCTAACTATTTTCTTATCTCCCTCTCAGCATAGCACCCTCAAATTGCTTTTGCTCATAAGTTAAGTCTTCATTAACTCATCTACTTTCCATTTTCACTAAATTGGAAGTAACTGCTCTTCCATTCTTTTTTTATGTCTAAAACAAACCTTTCCTCACCATGTTTACCCTTTCTGACTGCCCCCTTTCAGCTTATGTCTTTGTTATTCTTATTATTTAGTTGCCTTTTGGCATATCACCATGTACTCTGTGTCTATCAGTTCCCACTCCCTCCTTTCTACTCTGCTTTTGCACCATTTTCTGGCTTCAACTTCCTCTTTTTTCACATTCGCATTCATTTTGTCCTCTATTTTCCCATTTGTCAGTTTAGCAGTCCTTTTCATAGTCCTGAATATGACCTTTATGACTCATTACCATAGCTTGTTATTTTCTTTGTCTGTTCTTCATATCCTAACTCATTTCTTGCACTGTCCTCATAATCTATTCCCCTAAAATCCCAAACTGTCACCTATTCTCTTGTAGTGTTACCCTTCCTTCCAATTTCCTCCACTCAGTAACACGATTAGAACTGGCTAAGGATGTCTTCACCTGGACATCCCTGACTCTTGCCACTTTGGATTTGGACTATACTCATAATTCTGTCATTTTTGCCATTCTGATGGCATACAGGTGTAAAACCCTGACTATGGTCCAGGCTTCTTGAGTTCAATTAATGACTCAGGTGGCTGATGGAGTGGCAGAAGATATGGGGGGAGTCTGTCCATCCTGGGATAGGAGACAGTTATGTGGCACTCCTCTTAATGTCCCAGATGTATGATTGGATTTGTGTAGAGGAGGACACGGTCTGGGAGGTAATAGGGAGCAATGCTGACCTTCACTGGAAGCAGGTCAGGATGTTGCATGCTCTCATTGCATACCCACCCCATGATACTAACATGTAATTGGAGGGAGAAGCAATAAGGAATAGGACTTAAACCTCACAACAAATGCAGGCCAACATGAACCCCCTGGACATCCTTAGGATCCATTTCAGTCTTGATAAGAATTCTGTGTTAGTTTGAGGGTAATTAAACACTAGACCCAGTGTTGGATGCATAGCATTCTGGACAGTCATGGACAGATGTCAGAATGAAACAGAGGTGCAATAGCATGCCCAAAAAAAATATATATATACCATTTTTGCTTCAGTCCACCAGTACTAGTGGCCAAACACATCATCATTGCAGACATCAGTAAATATCAGTTCTCTTTCTACCCTGTAGCATGCAGTCCCCAATCTACTTCTGGCAAATTTATATTTCTATAGTATTCTTCATCTGAGCCCAGCTATTTATTCTTTCCTCCAGTCATCTTCCCTTGATGTATCCGAAGGTCAATGCACAAGAAGTATTTCTCTTTCATCTAGAAAAACTACCAAAGTACTTTATTAGGTTTTGATCTTTTTTGCTCTCTCATGTCTTTCATGTAGTCCTGCTCCTCTTCATCTCTGAGACCCTATTTTATACCTTTCTTTATTTAAGTCATTCCTGAACAAGATATACTCAAGCACCTCCTTTATATATCACGTCCTGTCACTAGATCAGAAGTGTTTACTTTACCTTCCTGCATTACTGCCTGTAACTCCACATAATCCTTTCAGTGCATAATAACATTATCCAGCCATACAGGGAGTCAATCTTGTATGTTCTTCTAATATATTTCTGTGCCTTTTCCCTTCTATCTGTTAACTCAGTAGCAGCTGCACTCTTTTGCTTCTGTACTAACCTGTTTATCTTTTGTGACACCAGCTTTCATCTCAGTTTAAGATGTGCCGTTCAGACTTAACTGTGAGCACCTCTTTTCTCTCTACTAAGATGAAGATTATCACTGGCATAGATCTGATGTCTTTGCCATGTTTCATTTTGAATACACTGTCCATAACCTTTCCCCTGCCATTTGCCATAAGTATCATTACATGCAGTCCTGTCTTTCATCAAGGTACTTGCTGCTAGCACACTATCCCATCTGAGAATGCTCCTTTGAATCCCATATTTTGATATCTACCGCCTCCCTTACCCTACATCCTACCACTCCAGCTATCTTCTATGACAGGTCATTGGGGCCTACATGCACCAGACTGTACATTATCTTTCCCCACACGGTAAATACATTGCTCATCTTTGGCCATGTTTTAGACTAAGCTTTTGTAGTAATTTCAGTATAACCTGGTACACCATGCATCCCTTTCAAAAATACATAAATTCCTTTGTCTTTTCCATCCTCACACTTGGTAGTCATCTCTTTCAGTTACCTCCTTGTACATCACATGCTTCTCTTTCTATCTTTCCTATACATTCCTTCACATATACAAATCTTCCCATGGCTCTGTCCCTTTTGTCGTTGTCTTAGCCTTCTAGCTTATTGACCCTTCTTGACACTTCTCTCCTACTCCCCATGTGGTTCTAGTTCCTTCATGACCTGTTCTGGTTCTGTATAATCATCATTATTTGTCTCAGCATCATGACTTGTCATTGCGGTCTGCACCTCTCCCTTCACACTGGCCTCATTCATATTATCCTCTTGTTCTTCACTGCACCCCTTACTTTCAACTTTTATTAAGTAATACCATTTTCTGTACAAGCTTCAAAGGTGTGCCAATGATCCTTTGTCTTGTGCCATTTTTACATCCAATTATATTTATCAACCTCCTGTTACCTCATTTTCTGCAGTCCTACTTTGAATTTTTTTACTAAAAAGGTCAATGCACCTACCATCTATAACTCCCATATTTTCCTTCAATACTCCCTATTTATGCAGCAGTAGCATTGTCGCCTCACAGCAAGAGGTTCTCCCGTTCAATTCTCGGCTGGAGCGCCCTCTGTGTAGAGTCTGCATGTCCTCCCTGTGGTCGAGTGGCATTTGAAAGACATGCATGAATGGGTGTGCCTTTGTTGAAGGTTGGGCATTGGGCTGGCACCTCGGCACCATAAAAATTGACTCCCAATCATTAGCGGATCGGAGTTCCACTGTGGCGATCCCTAACCGGGAATAGCCAAAAGAAAAACAAACAATTCCCTATTTTCCTGCAGGCATCTGCCACCCACAAGCTTCTCAATCCAAACTACTGTCCCACATCTGTAGATTTTATCAAGCTCTCTGATATTCTTTGTCTTTGGCTATCCCATTCTCTTCTGAATGCTGTCACATTCTTGGATTCATGTCATCACATTCTTGGATTCCTCATTTTTTCTGATTAGATTATTACTTTATCTAGGCCTTTCTGTTTTTGTTGATGAGTGCTTTATGAAAATATGTATAATTGCTATCTAATAGAGAGGTATGGTATATATTTTCTGAAGGTCATTGCCTTTTGGGGAAATGGCTTACATACAATGTATTGAGTGCATTAAACTGAATAGTTTTTGTTTTTACTTATTTGCATTTTATGCAGATTTACACTGCATTTACTTTACACTTGGTCATACCTCTCAACTTTATACATGCAAGAAATCTGGACAAAGCTAAAATGAATGGGAGGACAAAGGGCCACAAATAAGGACAATTTGTAAATATTGCACTTACAAACGTAGAAAGTTGATAAACTAACAGGTTTTGCATTACCATAGATTTTACAAAGGATATGAAGCCTAAAACTGAAAATTACTGTCATTATTTTCTGACTTTAGTCCCGAATGATTTGCCAGAAAACCACAATTTTTAGAGAAGCAGACCAAAAATATGGATATTCTGAGGAAATCTGGACAACTGAGAGGTATGCACTGGGTACATGCAGTACACAGAGCATGACTTCATAAGATCATGCATAACAACATAGGCTGCACATTTTCTTTGAATAAAGTTCAGTTGTGCAAGATCTTACCATAACAGTCATGTCCTACTGATCACTGTTGCTGTATTCCTGATATATGGGTTGTCACTGTTGATGTCCAGCAGGGGTACCAAAGTTTTGCCTTCCCAAGGTCATATGGCCAATGCACAACCTCAGCTCATAAGCATATGTGTATATAGACAGTTGGATGTGCATGCACCTCAGACTAGCTCCAAGTCAGCGGCCTGAAGACTACTAAGAGAGGAAGTCTGGTCATCTGGGAGAGGCATAGATAAAAAAGGTAAGTAAACTCACC
The DNA here is from genome assembly GCF_019279795.1 of Protopterus annectens. NCBI lineage: Eukaryota > Metazoa > Chordata > Ceratodontiformes > Protopteridae > Protopterus > Protopterus annectens. The sequence continues at coordinate 831,338,591 of NC_056735.1, forward strand.
CATTTAAGAAGAGGCGTAGTTTGAATATGAAAGTAAACTACCCCTTTCCATGCAGCAGTGTAGATCTTAAAGGAGAGGGGCAGAAAAAGAAGTGAAGAAAAGTTGGGAAGGAATACTACAACAGTGATCAAAAGCATATCTACTGTTATTATACAACTGTATTGTGTCATGACTGAAATCATTGTTGTAGTATTCCTGATATATGGATGATTCCCAGAGCTGAAGGAGGTAGAAAGGAGGGTGGATGGCTAAAGAGTAGATGAGATGTTTAGCAATGCAGACAAGACAAACCTTACAATAGCAGCCATCAACCTGGAGAAGGCATCACTTTTGTAGTGTTCACAGAAAGTGTGCACAGAGGACCAAGTAGCAGCTTCCAAGACAGGCAAGGCATCAGCTCCTTTGTCAAAGCACCCTGAGGAAGCCACTGCTGTCTTATGAAATGAGCTTTTGTGCAGGAAGGCAAGGACTTACCGTAGTGAGAATAGCCAAAGGAGATTGCCTTAGAAATCCAAGTTGCAATAGTTTGTTTGGAGACTGGGTGGCTCAGCTTAAGGCTCATAAGGGTATATAAAGAGCTGGTCAGTCTTTCTGAAGGATTCAGTTTTGTCCAGATAAAATCTCATTTGTCTGTGAGTGTCCATATAATGTACAATCCCCCCCACCACCACCACAGTTTTGTGAGTTTGGAAACAAGGAGTGTAGATGAATAGCCTGATTGAGGAACAGCTTGTTCACTTCCTTAGGCATGAAGGATGGATTAACCTTGATATTCAACCTAACCTTGTAGAAAATAAAAAGTTGGATGGCCATGAGATCTTGTAACTCAGAAATTTGCAGTGTGCAGGTGAGAGAAAAGGGTGGAATACTTTTCCAGGTAGAAAGTGTTAAAGAGGCAAAAGATACCGGTTCAGGAGGAGATAATGTAAGCATTTTCAGCACAAAATTGAGATCCCAAGGAGAAGAGATGAATTTCCTTGGTGGGTTAAAATGCAGGACTCCCTTCAGGAAAAGCTTAACCTCTGCTATAACCATTAGCAGGGGGTTGAGTGGCTAGCAGGTATTGATGGCTAACAAGTGAGCTTTGATAGAAGAATAAACCAATCCTGAATGAAGTGGTTCACAAAGATATTTTAGGATAGGAAGGACCTGTAATAAGGGTGGGTCCTAACTGTGTTTGCAACACCAATAAGATTTTTTTCCATTTATTTGTGCAGAATTTACTTGCAATAGGTTCATAGGTTCATAGATTAGTACTAGGCTAACTGCCCTTTTCGGTCATTTCAAGCCTACTCAATTACCCCATGCGAGAATCAAACTCTACACCTTGTGTCTGTAAGGTAAACACCTTAATAATTATGACAACCTCTCACCCCTCCTGGGTCTCCTGGCTTCCTCTATGACTTGAACAACCTCCTCAGAGAATAGGTCCCTTTGAGGGATTAGAATCCTATCATACACAGCATCAGGCTGAGTGAGGAGGGTGGAGAAGCAATACTTTCTTGCTGAGTGATGTCTGGTTGTAGATGTATTTTCCTGTAGTTTCCCTTTATCTGGTGAAATAACAGGAGAAAGCAGTGTTATCTTGGCCAGAAGGGGTCCAGTAAAAGGAACCTTTGAGCTTCTTTTTTGATGAAAAAGTTTTGGAAGTAGAAGTTGTGGAAGAAGACATAAAGAAACTTCCCTGTCCATTGGAAGGAGAGAGCATCTGTCCTGCAGGCTGAGGGACAAGGTTCCTCGGTGCAAAACTGAGGACGCTGATGGCTGGATGGTAATGAAATGAGATTCCTCTCTCTGTGGTGTGTCACACTGCTAACTGATCATCTGCAAGACCTGTCAATTCAGGATCCATTTGTGGGGATACTCCAAGGATCAGCTTAGGGAATCTACCAGCACATTATCCTGTGAGGCGCTGTATATAGCTGTAAGAGTGATGTCCATCCGAATGGCCTAGTTCCATGCTTCCTGTGCTAAGCTGCACAGTTGGTCCCTGTTTGTTAATATACCACATGACTATGGTGTTGTCCACGTACATTTCTGTCATTTCTATTTGTTTAACCATCATAATATATTGATGTGAACAATTTTTTGGCACCCTACTTTCTCTGGGTATACATTTTATTTCAATCTTTGACCACCAATTATATCGGTGTTTTTTTTACTGTCTTTATATAACATCATTTGAGGACAAACATTACTTTGGTTTGGTTGTGTTTAATGGTTCATTCCAGATAATGTGTGTTCATAAAAACCTATTACTACTACTATATTATTTTTTTTTTTTTTAGAGCCATTATTTTCTGGGATCCAACCTCACCAGTTTAGTTATGTACTGGAGATGTGATAAGACTTATACACATTACCCAGCCTGATTATAGATTTTTCATTTTTGTTATATATATAACATTTTTTTCTGTGTTCTTTTGCATATCAATATTTCATTGATAAGATTTTCTTATTAATTGTTAGATTTTTATCATTATATATTATATCTCTTGGTGGTTTGGTTGGATCTTGTTTGTGGTTAAAAATGACGACATTGTCACCTATAATACAAGGTTTATCTTCTAGTGGATGATTTATCTGTGTTGTTTTCAACAGACACACATCATCTCATCAACGGGTCTGACTGACTGGGTTAAATAACGTGTGTACAATTTTTTGTATTTTTTGAGCAAAGGGCAAAGTATAAAGGGTGTGAGGAATGTATGGTATTTTTTATTTAAAGCATACCAGCAGCAAGACACAACATTCACAGGGGGGGCCTAGGGTAAAGGGGTACAACCATAGTCTCAATATTGATGATCAATTAAATTCAGGATGGGGGTCAAAATTCAAGTTGGCCTCTTCCAAAATTTGTGGATCTGGCTGGCCACTTTATGAGTAAGTAGTCGAGACAGGGGTCAAAGATTTGGAGACTGTTTGTTTTTGAGGCCAAAAAAAGTTTGAAAGATTGATTTCTTTCATGACATGTGAAAAAACTTAGAAAGAGCCCAAATCTATTTTGAAGAAAAATTTTGGTTTTCTAGTGGGTACATCATCTGAGGATACCTCTTCTAACACAGAAGGTGAACCTGATGAATACTATCATACATCTAGGATAGTATTTCTGGATGTTGAAATCAGTAAAAGATCTGACTCACAGATTTATCTATTCTATATATACTATTGCATTGTTGCTTTGACTTCTATTGCTTGTATTTCTTTCATGTTTGGACTGTTGTCCACGTACACCAGGATTGGTCCGTGTTTCTAGAGTTGAGAATAGGTCTGTACTACTTTCAGTACAGTCTTCATTTCCTTCAAACTGATGTGCTACTTCTGACTGATGTGTTCTTTCAAGAATGTTGGATGCCATCTGCCCTGTACCTGATGTTATCCTGTCCTTCCCCTATATCACATACAAAGTGTTTGTGTGAATTTCTTGAAGAGGCAGGGCTGATGTTAAGGAAAGTCATGGATTGAGACTGAGTTGTTCCTTCCACCAAAGTAGCTTCTTTTTGAGGCAATGTAGGAGAGGGATCAATGTGTCTAATAATCGGGGGTGTTGGAACCACACAGATTTCAGATACAATTTCCTTGTTCTCTTCATAATGACCCATTGCTACCTCCATGTCTTCCTATCTTTTCTGGCTTTAAGGGAAAATCACTCTTTCTTCTCCAGCATCTGGTCATAATCCTTCCTGTCCAACCAACAGATGATATTCATAGCTTTACCCTTGATTAGTTCTAGTATTCTGACATTGTTTACCTTATATGGCCGCCAGAACTGCAGAACTCCAGACAGAACTCGAGTTGTGATATAAGCAAGGGTGAGAAACATTACCATTTTGCTTTTGGTATATCCCCCTGTGTATGCACCTCAGTATTCTGTTTGCTGTGGCTATGTCCCCTATTTCTGCTCCTGGGGGTCTAATTAATGTGTGATTAATGCCACCATTATCCCCTTTTCTGCTTTGTTATCATTTCCACTCCTCTAGGTTAATACTTCAGCCCACTGTTGATGTGACCTAAGTGTAGTATTTTGCATTTATTTGCACTGAAACTCATTCACCACTTTTCTGGCTGTTTGTTCAGCCTCACAGTTTTTTTTTATACTAGACTCTATACCATTTGTTTTTAAAGCATAAAGATAAATCCTATTTGCTAAAGCCTCAGTTATATCTGAAGCAAATGTGTTGAAGAGGTTTGGATATATCATTACACTAGTAACTTCTCTAATTCCTTATAAATATCCCTCTGTCTTCTACCTATCAGCTACTCAGCTCTCCAGTTATTCAGTCTTGGTCCCACTACTATCCCCTTCCATTTTCCCATGAGCTTTCTGGGTGAGATTGATTCAGGTACATTCCTGAAGTACAGGTATGCTATTTCTATTTTCCACTTGCCACGTTCATAAGTGATGCAGTCATAAGACTGTATGGTTGCTGTTCTCAAGATTATTGTCCACCAGAAATGTTACCTTCTCAAACAAGGATACTATAATTGTTGTTCTCTTACTTTGGGGTTCTTTTGCACTAGCTAGCGATTTGTTGATAATTTCCATCATGGGGTCTGACAACACAAAGACCAGATATCTAGACACACTGGGTAGCAGCTCATCTGATTCCTGTATATTATCCTGTTTAAGGGCAGCCAAATATCTCTGTATCTCTTCCCTCTCTATCCTGGAGTTTGCCCACTGTTCTCCTCTTTCTGCCCTGTTTCTCTTGTAACATGGCACCTCCCCCTTGCTTTCCTTTGTAAAGATTGAACAAAGTATTTATAGAGTACAACTACTTTTTCCAACACTTCTGCTTTCCTTCTCTCACTCCTGTATTGCATCTCCTGCCACCCATTCCCCCATTTCTTGCCTGATCCATGCTAGACTCTTTTGTGCTACTTCACTGGTTATTTCTAGAATCTTCTCACTTTTTCATTACCTTATAGTTTAGATTTCCTCCTGCTTTGATGCTTATCAGTTTGACACAGATCCTTTTACTATATCCCACCTAAGTCTAACCATCCATCTATGTTTTTCTGCCTATAGCTAAGTAATCCATGCTATTAATTTAAGCTGTACTATCTCCCCTTCCACTGATTCAGTTCAATATCATGCTTTGCATCGTTTAACTCTCAAATCCAGGAACTGCACATCAAGCTCACACGTAGGCCCTTTGTCCCATTTAATACGCTGTGGTCAGTCATGCACTTCAAAACTCCAATGTCGTCAGAGTTATAGACAGCCTGGACTCTCCCACCTGTTAGAAGAAACTACCAGATACACTGACTTCTCAGTTGAAAAAGGCATACTTCAGACCGCAGATGTATTTTCAGTGATTAAAGGCATGCTCTAACTGCATTTCTTTCCCCCCGATGATCATCACTCTTATCTAGTACAAATCTACTTGCATGAGAAACACAGGTCTGGAATAACTCATTTTTGAATATTGAGAAAGCTGTGATACTCTGGAAAAGTTTAACACATAGATTATAACAAGATCTTGCTTTTCAGTTGCGAGTGTTGGAGAGTATTACTGCAAACTCTCCAACTTCTCTATTAGCCTGCTTTCACTAGACTAACTTGGGCAGCAATAACTTTCATATTTTAGTTACCCAGTTGCATTTAAATTGACCAGTACTGCAGACATGCTGGCTATTCCTGTCAATACTTCCTATAACTATAGTGATTGACTACAGCTTGCAGGAGGAGTCTGTCATCACTGCACATGTCTGTAGTGATTCACAGTCTCCAGTTTTTAGAGAGGTGTGGGTCATTACTGGACATGCCTACAGCGACTGACTCTAACTTGAAGGTGGTGTCGCTTATTACTTTATATGTCTGCAGTGATTCACTCTAGCTTGCAGGAAGTGTCAATTCTGCATCTGATGAGATTAACTGACTCCAGTTTGCAGGAGACATCAGCCATTACCTTTCATGCCTGCAGTGACTGACCCCAGCTTGCAAGAGGTCTCAGTCATTATTGTACATGTCTGATGTGATGGATTCCCGTTTGAAGGAGGTGTCAGTCATTCCTGCAGATGTCTGTCATGCTTGACTGCAACATGAAGGAGAGCTTGTCTGCTTCATTTCACTACTACTGTCAATTTTTCTGCCACCCCCAAGGCTTTCATTTTTATAAACACTGTTCTCCACTGACACTCTACCTCTTCCAAAATTCCCATTAAGGACATGACAACTAAGTACCAAAACACCACAGTATGCAATCCTATTTGTCTCTCCTCACAATCACTCAAACAAAACCCTCCAGTTGAATTCACCCTTTGACCTTTACCCCCCCCTTGTTCCTACATATACTAACCATGATGTGCCATGATGCCCCCTGGCTTTCTCATTGTACACCTTCTACTTGTTGTTCTTCCTATCCACAAAAGGTCTAATTCCCCTTGTCATACATAGCTCACAGCTCCTTCTTCATTATCTGTGTTAATCTGTCATTCTCTTCCACACTCTTCAATGCTATTCGAATCAAAAAATCACCATTGCTTCCCATTCTGGCCTCCACTAAAATCTAAAACATAAATAGATTCTATTGTGCACAACTGCCCCCCCCCCACAACAATATGTACACTCATAATGTCCACATCAAAATCTCTAAACATCTTGAGAAATTTACCACAACCATTCTAACACTCCTTATCAGAGCCAGCATTGAAATTAACTCCAGACCTTACCACTATTTATCTCCATCCATAGACTGCACAAACTTCCATAGTTCCTGCACCCTCATCAATGCGCAAAGCATTGCCAACAATCTCAACCAAGAAATGCTTCCTTTTCCACCCACAGCCCAGACATCACAGCTGTCACTGAATCTTGAATTAAGGCAGGCAGCCCCAACTTTCAACAGCTCCTCCTATCATGCAGTTAAGAGTATGATGCAATACCTGTTAACAGGAAGGAGGAAACTGTCCATTACTTTACAAAAGCCATCTTAATCTCACTGTCATGGCAAAAGCCTACAGCAGATACAGATTCTAGCTAGATCCTGCTAAAATTTAAGAAAAACAAACCCTTACTTTTTGCACCAGCATATATTCCTCTTCCTTCATCGTTTTCTAAATTAAAATCCATAATCTCCAAAATCATTTCAGCTAGCAACTCTTTTAAGAAAGGACTCTGTAACAAAAATAAACATCTGTTTATATGGGGGATTTAAACATTAACTTTTCAGGTACCCCTCAAATCACATTTCTGAATTTCTAGATAACAAGAACTGAGTTAATGAAATCTGCACTGCATCATCTAAGCTCTTGACCTACATCACTAATAAATCAACTGTCTCAAAGATCTCCATTCTTCCCCCATAGTTTTTGCTCAGCAGTCAGATTTCAGATGATTAGCATTTTGTCTCGCCTATGTCCAACAGACACCAGACCACATAAATTATCACCAAAATGAAAAAAATATCTAACAACTTATACTTAGTCTACCATACAGAATATCCAAGGTCTCAGCCTGGCAGCTACCATCTCAGCTCATATACTCATCCATCTCTACTACAAATTCTTCCTCACCATGAAATGCATTTTTAACAAGAGCAAACCCCATGGCTCAGTAAAGAGATTAAATCAACCTTCAAGCTGTGGGACGAAGCCTGGCAGTGATGGTAAAACAATTCAACCCCTAGCAACTGTGCTATCTTTACTAACTCTGGAAATTGGCTAAAAAATTCATACATCTGCAGAAAACAGATGATCCCAAAACTATGTAACTTTCCTTCTTATATAAACCGTTAAAAGATTCACATGAGGCTGGTCTGCTTATGGGATGCACTTCATCTGTCAAAAAATTCTCTATAAACCTAATCCAGGCTAATCAAGGAACCTTCACTAGATCTGACCTTGTCTGAGAATTTAGACACTTCCCCAGGCTATCAGCAGCATCTCTGCTTCTCTCTTCCACAGCCTACTCCATTCAACCCCACTTTCTACTTCAGAAAAATCCCACTTAAAATATCAGTAACCTATGTGAAAATATGCCCATAGGTTCAGGCTACATTTTTTCCTGGTTTACCTCCCACTGCGGGGAATTTCTAACCCACTTTCTTGCCCATCTGATGACATTATCCTTATCATGGACAAAGGTAACTTGACAGGAGCAATATTCCCTGACCTAATAAAAGCATTTTACCTAATCAACCACCAACTTCCCCGTCACAATCTTCAGAACATTGGAATTAGCAACACATCCATCACCTGGTTCCAAGACTTCTTGTGGAAGAGATTCTTCAAAGTTCCGTTAGGGTCTTCCTTCACTCAAGTCGATAAATGTTTCAATGGGAACACCCCAAGGTTCTATCCCAGCCACTCTTTTCCTTTCTTTTCCCTAATAAACTACCTTATGACCTTCAACAAAGGAATGCAGAAGGTCAGATGGTAGTGGATTTTGCGAAAAGGATGGACATGGCTGTGGTGAATATGTACTTTAATAAGAGGGAGGAGCATAGGGTGACATACAAGTGTGGAGGAAGATGCACACAAGTAGATTATATCTTACGTAGAAGGGCCAGTCTGAAGGAGACTGGAGACTGTAAAGTGGTGGCAGGGGAAAGTGTAGTTAGACAGCATAGGATGGTGGTTTGTAGGATGACATTGGTGATCAAAAAGAGGAGGATAAATGTGAGGGCAGCACCAAGGATCACATGGTGGAAATTGAAAAAGGGTAATTGTGAGGTGGAGTTCAGGGAAGAGTTAAGACAGGCACTGGGTGGAAGTGAAGAGTTATTGAATAGTTGGGTAACTACAGCAAAGCTAGTAAGAGAGATTGCTAGAAAGGTGCTTGGTGTGCCATCTGGAAAGAGGAAGGAGGACAAGAAGACCTGGTGGTGGAATGAAGAAGTACAGGAGAGTATACAGAGAAAGAGGTTGGCAAAGAAGAAGTGGGATTGTCAGAAAGATGAAGAAAGTAGACAAGAGTATAAAGAGATGAGGTGTGTGGCAAAGAGAGAGGTGGCAAAGGCTAAGGATAAGGCATGTGAAGAGTTGTATGAGCTAGTAAAGATGTGCAGCAGGTAAGGGTGATAAAGGATAATGAGAGAAATGTACTCACAAGCAAGGAGAGTGTGTTGAACAGATGGAAAGAGTACTTTGAGGGGCTGATGAATGAAGAGAATGAGAGGGAGAGAAGGTTGGATGATGTGCAGATAGTGAATCATGAAGTGCAGTGAATTAACAAGGAGGAAGTAAGGGTAGCTATGAAGAGGATGAAGAATGGAAAGGCTGTTGGTCCAGATGACATACATGTGGAAGCATGGAGGTGTTTAGGTGAAATGGCAGTGGAGTTTTTAACTAGATTTTTTAATGAAATCTTGGAAAGTGAGAAGATGCCTGAGGAATGGAGAAAAAGTATTTTGGTACCAATTTTTAAGAATAAGGGTGATGTGCAGAGCTGTAGTAACTACAGAGGGGTTAAATTGATCAGTCCCAGCATGAAGTTATGGGAAAGAGTAGTGGAAGCTAGGTTAAGAAGGGAGGTGATGATTACTGATCAGCTGTATGGTTTCATGCCAGGAAAGAGCACTACAGATGTGATGTTTGTTCTGAGAGTGTTGATGGAGAAGTACAGAGAAGGTCAGAAGGAGTTGCATTGTGTCTTTGTGGACTTAGAGAAAGCATATGACAGGGTGCCTAGAGAGGAGTTGTAGTATTGTATGAGGAAGTCGGGAGTGTCAGAGAAGTATGTAAGAGTGGTACAGGATATGTAGGAGGGTAGTGTGACAGCGGTGAGGTCTGCGGTGGGAGTGACAGATGCATTTAAGGTGGAGGTGGGATTACATCAAAGATCAGCTCTGAGCCCTTTCTTATTTGCAATGGTGATGGACAGGTTGACAGACGAGATCAGACAGGAGTCCCCATGGACTATGATGTTTGCAGATGACATTGTGATCTGTAGTGAGAGTAGGGAACAGGTGGAGGAGACCCTGGAGAGGTGGAGATATGCTCTATAGAGAAGAGGAATGAAGATCAGCAGGACTAAGACAGAATATATGTGTGTGAATGAGAGGGAGGATAGAGGAATGGTGAGGATGCAGGGAGTAGAGATGGTGAAGTTGGATGAGTTTAAGTACTTGAGATCAACAGTTCAGAGTAATGGTGAGTGTGGAAGAGAGGTGAAGAAGAGAGTACAGGCAGGGTGGAGTGGGTGGTGAAGAGTGTCAGGAGTAATTTGTGACAGATGAGTACCAGTAAGAGTGAAAGAGAAGGTCTACAAGAGGGTAGTGAGGCCAGCTATGTTATATGGGTTTGAGACAGTGGCATTGACAAAAAGGCAGGAGTCAGAGCTTGACGTGGCAGAGTTGAAGATGTTAAGATTTGCACTGGGTGTGACGAGGATATACAGGATTAGAAATAAGTATATTAGAGGGTCAGCCAAGGTTGGAAGGTTTGGAGACAAAGCCAGAGAGGCAAGATTACATTGGTTTGGATATGTGCTGAGGAGGGATGCAGAGTATATTAGGAAAAAGATGGTAAGGATGAAGCTGCCAGGTAACAGGAAAAGAGGAAGACCTAAGATAAGGTTTATGGATGTGGTGAGAGAGGACATGCAGGTGGTTGGTGTGACAGAGCAAGATGCAGAGGACAGGAAGAAATGGAAACAGTTAATCCGCTGTGGTGACCCCTAATGGGAGCAGCTGAAAGAAGAAGAAGATGAACTTCATACACCACAACTCAACCTCTGTGTTGATGATGAGGTAATCGTTTGGTCCAGCCACAACCATTCAACAGTCAAAACACAATTGTGAAATAGACCTTAACTCCCTCAATTCCTGGCTCATTAACATAAATTAATGCTTAGTCCTGCAGAAACAAAAATGTATGCTATTTAGTATCACATAAAAAAACTTAAAAATCATGAAAGTTACTTAATGTCACTACCTTTTGTGTCATAGCACTAGAATCAACCAACTCATTCAAGTACCTCAGTTTGTGGCTATACCAGTCACTGACATCCAAAACCTATATTCAGAAATCAATGGCAAAAGTTAACTCTTTTCTCTTCTAGAACAGGAAAACCATCTCATTCTACCTGTCTAATCCAGCCAAATAAGTTATAAGTAAAGGAGTCCTTCTGTCCAATCTCAAATACGAACTACCCATAATAGCCACAAACTTCAAGTAAATCTACTCTACATACAGTCTGACAGAAACAAAATCTATTGATTTATCACTAACTCTCCCCCTTAAGAATACCACTTCCTCACCATTAGAAAAGCCAGATGTCTCTAAGTGCAGCACAGGTTAAACCTGTTACCAAGCTCTCTTATCTTCAGACTTCCGTAGCCTAACTCATTCTCCCCACTAGTTCCCAAACTTCATACTAAACACATACACTACAACCTCAGATATTTCTCCTCATCAACCCCCCCCCCCCAACACCAACCCCCGCAAACTAAGCTACACTACACCAACAACTCTTACTCCACCCTTGATCCTAAAATATGGAAGTACCTCCCACCTTGCCTACAGGAACTGCGATCACCCTCCCTCAGCTTCAGAACTGAACATAAAAAAATGCTGCCACATCAAAACAAAATGTATTTGCCACACAGCAGGCCTCATCAAGTAAGGGCCTCTCAGTCTCCCGCCTTACTTTCACTCTCATCTCATAACTCCATTTCCCTCACCCTCACCTGCCCTGGATCTTATTGCCTAACAAAATTTCTACAATGATGTTTACCTGAAGTATAATCTTATAAAATTGTAAAATGTGCATTTCTTTCATAATTCTTGCTATATCTATTTATTACTACTCTACAGTTTTTGTTATATATTGTTATTTTCTGTTCCATTTTGATAGTACAGCTTACTGGCTTTCTCTCCCACTTTTTTTTTTATTTTTTGTGAATTATTTCACCTGAGCAGTCTCTGTAAATGGCCAGTTATCATCAGTGCACTATCTTGGCAAAGACATGTAAAATAAATATAAAAAAAATAGAACACCTGCCCAAACTCACCCCTTCTTTCTTCCAACATGTACTTCTTTCTTTGTTATTTACTTGCTTATATAAAGGTACAGTATTGACTTTTTAAATTGCCTAACTGTTGATAAAAGGTAATGTGCTCTAGTTTATTTTCTGTCATTTAACAACTACTATGTCTGCTGCACTATTTATTGTGCATTTAAATAATTCAATTTCAATATAGCTGTCTGACGTTTTCTGCCCTGGATTTCCTACTAGTCTCTGTTCTTTAACACTGAGTAGATCAAGCAGGAAAAATAGAGTAAATGCAGAATTTGGTAGTTAGCAAATAATACTCATGAGGAAAACAAAGGGCCAAATTTTGACTGAATTTTATTAAGCATGGGTCTGGACAATTTGACAGTTGTTAAGTTTAAGAGCATAGTAGAACAGAGTAGGTACAGAGGAGAATATTACCATTTGATAGTATTTAAATAATGAGCAATATATGACAACTAGATAAAAAAAAACAAACAGGTGAAGTTTGCATGCATAAATTATTTGGTAACTTATTTTGCTCAAAGGTTTAGCACAGTAGATTTAGTAAGTGTGTTTTTTGTTCACCTTTAAAAGTATTTTTCTGTTGTACTTCTGTTTTTTTTTTCTTTATTCCTCCATAGGTAAGGCCATGTCTGAAATTTTCCCTTTCATTGTTCTTTTTTTTTTGTTGATGTTCTTCTCCTATAATTCTTTCCATTTATTGTTTTTAATTTTTGTGGCTCCACTGGTTGATTTTTGCATCAGTACTCCTTCCTGATTACTTGCTCCATATAAATGTTTCTACTGTCGACCTGAAGACTCTTCTGTCATGTTCGCATGGCAGAGAAAAGTATTTCTGTTTGAAAATGGGCTAAAAGGCTTTATGGACTTGAAATGTGTTCATAGAAATAATTATCAAAAAGTGAAAAAAAAAAAAAAAAAAAAAAAAATATATATATATATATATATATATATATATATATATATAGATATATATATACTTCGTTGACATACCACATAATCGACAATCACGTAACTGACACGAGAACACTGACAATCCACATCACCGACAGCTTAAATAACCGACTATGAAAACGCCAACATTCAAGTGCTAATAGCGCCTCTCGCTCCTACCATGTTCCAGGTAATGTAAATAGTTGTCTGTCATCAGCATAGCGTTATTTTCCTGTGAGTCTACTGTATGATTCATGCTGATGACAGACAACTATTTACATTACCTGGAACATGGTAGGAGCGAGAGGCGCTATTAGCACTTGAATGTCGGCGTTTTCATAGTCGGTTATTTAAGCTGTTGGTGATGTGGATTGTCAGTGTTCTCGTGCCGGTTACGTGATTGTCAATTATGTGGTATGTCGACGAAGTCAGGTAGAACCATATATATATATATATATATATATATATATATATATATATATATATATATATATATATATATATATATATATATATATGTATAGATAGATAGATAGATATATTTGCCTGTGTTGGAGCTTAGCCTGCATCACTGTGCTTCAAATTTCACATCTGTATCTTCATTATGATAAATTTTCAAGGTCACAAATCGTTCATTTAATGCATATTTTTTAAAACTACAACTACCCTGCTACAGGCCCCTTGAAGACCTCAGTGTATCTCCAGTAAATGTTTTACAATGGTATATGCTTATTTATGTCGAATTGTGTTACAAAGACATCTAATATGATTTATGCTTTATTAGTGGAGGTTACTATGGCATGCTAGCATTGTGTTTGTCTGCACCAAGTTATTTTTAGTATAATAGTATATGCTATCTGCATAGCTGCACCTTGTTAACTAATATTCTTGTATATGTGTTGTGCATAGACAACTCATACTGGTGTCTAATTATTGCTATATAATTGTGGTGTTAGTGGTGGATAGAGTCACATTAGAGACCCAGGAGAGAGTGCTGCTCGCTATATTTTTATCTGTGACTGCATACCTGTCAGCTGAGGTCCCTTCTCACTGATGTGTTTTTCCAATTGGCTCAGTATCTGCATATACTAGTAGTTGATTCAAGACATCATTTCCTGTATGCAGTAGCTATTTGCTCAGTTTGTTTAGTAATCTTTATAATGTATCTTTACCATCTCAGAAGTGCTTACTCCTCTCTGTACTCTTCTTTTCTGGACCTAACACCACTCTAAGTATTCAGCTGCTGTACCACCTTTACCTTTTATCCGACTGATTGATACATTGTTATAAGAAAAGCACAGTCCAGGTCTGACCTGTCTGCAAACACAAACAGCTTACCTCGCAGGCATACGCATAAGGTACCTCATGGTCTGGATTAGCCCCGCTCCTCTCGGTCTCACTCCGCACCCCACCTGCCCCCAGTGGTGCTTACTTGAAAGCTCAATAAACCACACCCCCCTTCCACAACCTGTCACAGATAGCCCATACTTACAAATACCACTCCTTCCTGCCACTAATCCTTCTGTATTCCTAATCCATAATCCTTAGCCAAGTGCTATGTTAACTATCAAAAGGAGACCAATAATGTTACTAATTCCAATAATGCTTGTTAGAAAAATCTATACATGCTGCGTAGAAAATATATTTACATACATGCTGCCTAGAAAAATATATTTACAATGTGTGCTGCTTAGGAAGATGTGTATTTAAACATTCAAACATATATAAGTTGTGTGATCAAATATATAGAGAAATGTGTGCTTTAGTTAGGAATAAATGTACTTAAATCCATAATAGAGAACAAAGTTTATGTAATGCATTTAATTCTGTCTTACTAGAATAACAGTAGAAATAAACCTGCATATTATTGCTTGAAGCACAAGCTGCAGTGTAATCAGAAATTTGACCTTGGCAGTTTGCAAACACAGTCTGGCTCATGTCTTTCAAGTAAAGATTATTTTGCAAAGTTAGAAAATAATAAATCTGTTCGCATGTGTGTCCTCTTTCCTGCCTCCACCGGGAGAGTAGCCTTGCGCACTATCTCTGATAGTGCAGCTGGGGAGGAAGACAAAGAAAGGCATTAAGGAAGACATACATCTATTGTATTCGAACTAATCAGAGAACCTTGAATTGGCTACATCCTCAGGAGGTCATCGTGACTGACCAGGTGTTTGCAAGGCTGTAATATTCTCATGGGAAAAGACTTTTGAGAAACACAAATTCAGCACTTTTTATGAATTACTATGATGTAAAGACCCTGTCACTGACCACACCAGTGAGGTGGGCAAAACTGATAATGACATGTATATAAGAAACGTACTTTGTGAATAAAATCAGTCAAAATTCTATACAAACTTTGTGTATGGTTTTTTGCCTCCTAATGTACATTAGAGCTTTAAGATATCTGAGTCCTCCTGCATTATTGTTTGTTATTAATTGACATTGTGTTTGAATAACTCAATGATTTTTACAGTCTGACTCTAACGAATTTATTTAACATTTTGGTCCTAATCGTGCGAATTCCCTTGGTAAGCTGCAGGTCACAGAGTGCATAAGTGCTAATAAATCTGCAGGAGAAGCTGCCGAAAAGAATGGTTCTTCTTAAAGTGAAAAGACCTCCGACTGAATTGTTGTGTGTAAAGAGGCTGTCCACTTTCTGATCTGTGGCTGAAAAGCGGAAGACTGGGCCCCAAGGATAAACAATAAGAGCAGGAGGCTCAGGTAAGAAGAATTTCCCTCTTTGTCTTTGTTTTAGATCAGGGACCAGGTTACACTGTGCTATTGCTAAGGTTTGTGATAGCAGGGAGAGAGAGAAGTATTGTATCTTGAGTCATAGATCAGGGAATAACAAAGCAAAGTAAACAGTCATTCTAGACACTACTGTGGATATGGGGAAATAAGATACCACGTGGTACAAAAGAAGGGTTACGTAACAGTCTTTTAAGACATGGAAAATCAGTGCACTAAGAGATCACGAGATCCGCCCTAATGGATAATGTGAAGCATATGCAATTACAGTAAGCAGATAATGTGAGATATTTTGCAAAATGTGTTAACAACTATAAATTTGATAGTAAACTAGATAAACTTTCACTAGTTAAACTCCTTAAACAAGCTTTAATCTGATGCAGGGCGTCAGGCAAAAGAAAAACAGAAGCTTAAAAAATTCTGAAACATTTTTTAGACAACAGAGTGAAAGGTCTAACAGACAGAATCTCTGAAAAATGAAAACTTAGAGTAGACTGGATTTGCATTAATTAATGCCTACAACAGGAAAATGAGACAGTAGATGGATATTATGCTAGATTATTAAAATGCTTAAAATAACAATTAAAAAAAAAAAATATATATATATACATTTTTAAAAGGTTGCATTGCCTCTGTTAGTAGTTTTATTACAAGGCATATGACAAATCACTGAACAAGCAGGCTGCAAGCCTTACTTGAGTATGCTAGACGTACTGAAAGACACCTTAATAGTAAAAAGAAAAGGCACAAGTCTTCACTGCTGAAGACGGAGCTAAAGTATTTGTATTACAGTCAGGTAAAAAGGGCATCTAGCTAGGGACTATAAACAAAATAAGAAAGCAATAACAGAAGATAAAGGAGATGTGGACTGACTATATAATAGTGATAATAACCAAAAATCATCAGGAAAGGTTAATAAACAAAAAGAAAATGTGAATGTAGTAGAGGGAATAGAGGAAGTACAAACAGATGTAAAGAATAAAAATGAAAATAAAATTTTAGATTTAGCATTGTTGAGCCTGGAGCTCTACCTAGCAAATACAAAACCAGAAGTAACACTTCTGGTGAAGGAAGAAAGGTCAAATTCCTGTGTGACTCAGGAGCGTCACGGACTTTGATACACCCTCCAAGTTACCAAAACATTCTAAATCACCTGATTATATATTAGTAAAAGCAGCAAATGGACAGCTATACAGGGAACCACTTTCCCATAATATAGAAATAACTGACCCTGTTTCAGGTATGACTCAGAAAAGTAAAATTGTAGTTTCTGCAAAAATATCCAGTAAACTTACTGGGAAAAGACCTTGTGCAGATATTTGGCATAGCAGTAGTTCCTACCATGCAGGGTATGGAAGCACAAAGACAAGTGAATGCTCTTGTGGTGTGATCAGAGGGTGAAGCCTATTATTGGTACAGCCAGGACCTAGTTATGATTGGTCCAGGGGCAGTAACCAAAGAACTGATAAACGTAGCCATCAGTAAGGTACCCTCCCTTGACACTGATCAGCAGCACTTGTTACATTGTACTCCATACTACTGTAGCACACCAGGACCTAATAAAAAATATAAGTAAAAATCCTGCTGACAAATTAATATTACAAACTTTATGCTGGGATACTGAGGGAAACAGTGTAGTAAGCTGTTCATTACCTCAGGAGTTCATAAAATTGTATAAGTCCAATAGACTGCCACATGTCAGCTTGACAAAAAACAAAAGTTTTAAATGGGCAGACTTAGAAAAAAGGTAACAAAATGGGAAAACAGACTGATTTAAAAATGTCAGGACAAGGGATATAAAAACAAAACTGAATTGGTTGACACAGACACATACAGCTGTACACTTGCAATCTAGTAAGGACAGCTGATTAGCATTTATTAAAAGAAAAGAATTGGTCTTGTGTAAAATTCCAACAACTCTGTGGTCAACAGGCAAGTTAAATGTAGGGCTTATTCAAGCAGCAGGACCAGTTACAATTACCCCAAAGTCAGCTTTTAAACCACAGAAAAAAACAATACATTTTGGAAAAGAATGCAAAAGTAAAAATTAAGCCTATAATAAGCAGCATTACTCAAAAAAGGAGTACTGGTAGAATCTCCTGATTCACCATGTGATACACCCCTATTTCCTGTTAAAAAAAAAGCAAACGGGGAATGGCAGATGGTACAAGATTTATAAGCTGTGAATAATGCAGTAATACCTAAAGCACCTACGGTGCCAGACCCACATACCTTGTTAAATTATTTAAAGCCACAACAGAAGTATTTTACTGTGGTAGATATAAGCAATGCTTTCTTTTCAATACCTATACATCCTGATAGTCAATATTGGTTTGCATTTACATTTCAGGGTAAAAGGTATACATATACACGACTACCACAGGGATATTGTGAGAGCCCAATAATATTTGCACAAAAAATGGCTAGCAATCTGGCAGGGTCTACCCCACCAGAAAGTAGTCAAATTTTACCTTATGTAAATGACATCTTGCTAGCAGCACCCAGCAGCAGTGCAGGGTGAATACAGTAGCATTGTTAAAATTTTTAGTAATACAAGGACACAAAGTAAACAAGAGTAAGTTACAAACTTTGGGAAAAAACACAGGTTAGATACCTGGAATATGTGATATTCAGTAAAGGTAAAATACTAAATAGTGGGAAAAGAGAAAAGGGGAAAAAAAACAGCAATTTTGCAAGCACCCAAACCAACAACTAAAAAGAAATAATGTCTTTCCTAGGTACAACTAATTTTTGTTGGAACTGGGTACCAAATTATTTTACAATGAAAACAAAAGCAGAAATGGCTTTCTGCAGGTTGAAGCAGTTAATAGCTTCTTCATTAGTTTTAAGACTTCCAAGTTATCACAAACGTTTTTTTTAGACCATAGATTGTAAGCAATGGTACATGACATCAGTATTAAAGCAACAACATGGGAATAAGCAATGCCCCATAGCTTACTATTCATTACAGTTAGACCCAGTGGTGCAATCTTTGCCTCACTGTGTACAAGCAGTAGTTTCAGCAGCAATGGCAGTACAGGCTTCAGCCTCAATGGTGTTATTCCACCCTCTCACATTGAGAATGCCTCATGCAGTTGCAATAATTCTGCCACAAGAAAAAGTTGCATACCTTTCTCCTGCTAGACATCTTTCATGTATGACCATACTGCTGAGTCAACCTCATATAAACAGTTAGCTTTACCTAGACAAGATCTTACAAATATGCCCTTGAATAATGCTGAGGTGACATATTACGTGAATGGCTCATGCAGAAGGGGTCCTACAGGGAAAATCTGGTGGGGTATGCAGTAGTTACAGACACTAAAATTTAAAAGCACAAACTTTGCCACACAACTTGTATGCTCAAGCAGCAGAACTGGTAATTTTGACAGAAGCATGTATTTTAGTAAAAGGCAAAAAAAAGTAAACATATATACTGATAATCAGTATGCTTTTTCTACAGTGCATGTGTTTGCACAATAATAAAAAAAATAGAGGGATGATTACATCCAGTAAAAGACCTATTAATCATGCGCAATTTATTTTGGAGCTATTAGAATCTATTCAGTTGCCTACTAAAGTAGCTATTTGTAAATGTGTAGCTCATACAAAACAACAGGATAAGATTTCAAAAGGTAATGCACGAGCTGATGCAGCTGCAAAGCAAGCAGCCTCAGACTCAGGAACTTTATTTTTTAATAAAAATTACAGCCCTTTGAAATTTTAAATTTAGACATGTTAAAAACAATGCAAATGCTTACTACAACAGCAGAAAAACAAAACTGGGTAAAACAGGGTGCAATTTTTAAAAATGGACTGTACATTTCCAAAGGAAAAAACAATATTACCGTCTAATTTATTTAGAAATGCAGCTTTGTTGAGCCATGGGCAGAGCCATGTCTCAACAGGGGGGATGGTACAGTTAGTAAATAAAATATTCCAAACATATGGATACATAAATTATACAATAAAATTTTGTGCAGCTTGTCATACTTGTAGCAAGCACCATGCACAAGGAGCATTTAAAACAAGCAAGGGAGTTTCCTACACCACCATATCCATTCCATACTATTTGTATGGACTTCATAGAGTTGAATAAATGTGAAGGAAAAAAATACTGTTTAGTGATCATAGATATGTTTTCAAAATGGGTAGAAGCTTTTCCTTAAGGAATCACTGTGCTTACCACCCACAGTCAGCAGGACTGGTGGAGAGGTACAATGGGATTTTAAAAACAAGTTAAGAAAGTTGATGAGTAAGACTCAGAAGAATTGGATTTGCTGTTTACCTCTAGCATTGCTGAGCATGAAAACAGTAACAAATGTGAAGGGTTTAATCCCCTTTAAAGTAGTATTTGGAAGGGCATATTATGTGCCTCAGTAAAAGCTCTCATGCCTGCAGGGCTGGAGGCTGACAGTTCACTAGCTAATTAAATAAAGAAACTGTTATGAATAAATCTGTTTTGCAGTTTAACTCTTTTTCAGACAAAAACTTTCAGCTGAATAAAAACTTTGTGACTGATACACAAGGGCAAAATGGCCAAGAGTAAAGAAGACAAAAAGCAGAGCAACCCAAGAACTATTGCATAATTATTTTAACTATGTATTTGTTAACTATAAGTGTGACAATTTTTCTCTTATTGTGGTTTTTCCTGCACTCAACCACACAAGTGAAAGTGAGAAGACGTGATGAACTGTTTATAGACTGGCATCCAAATTTTAACACGTACCTGGCCATGAAGCAAGTGTATACAGAAACTATGCACATTTCAAATTGCTGAGTTTGTACAGCTATACCAACAAAATATAATAGACTTTAACGTCCTCTGTCCCTCTGGGGATAAAATAAGACTTTGGAAAGTTTTTTTATACAGAAACTGTGAGATCACAGGACAAAATTGCTTTATTTTTACCTGTTCACACAAAAGGAATTGTATGTCTCTACAAAGTAATACCCTCCAGGTGGGCTGGAGTAATGGTAATATAACAATGTCTTATAAATGTTACATTAAAGTCAAAAGTGGGGGTACTGTTTGTAATACTAACCATGATTCATATCTGAGTTCAATAAAAACTACATTAAATGCAGTATGTGACAATCTAGTCTTAACTAAGCAATTGTCTATTAAGAATAGAAAAATGTTTCATGCAGGGATAACACGTATCAGTACCAAAGTAATGATTTTATTTGTGGAAAAAAGGCATATAAATGGTTACCTGAGAATTGGTCCGGCAGTTGTTTTTTGGGTTATCTGGTTTTAGCAATAAGACATACTGCAGAATTACCTTTGGGTAAAATACGAAACGTAAGGAAAACAGCTCGAGAATCTGAAGGTCCAGTGGGAAAAAAAAAAAAAACCTGTGAATCCAGTTGGTAAAATCGAAGCTGGTTGAAAAGGCCATAATTCAGTGAAAGACAAAAGTAAATTGACTCATATGAACTTGGGCAACAGTGTTATATCCAGGGCAGGAATGCCACCAGCCTATGGAGCAGTCAAATCGATCTGGGAGCTAAGGAAGCTGTCAAAAAGTCATGAGCAATGCAACTTTTTCCACCCTAGAATTGGTGACTAATGAACTGAATGCAATAAAAACTGTTGTGCTACAAAATCGAATGGCTCTTTACTTCACCCTAGCGGCAAGAGGTGGTACACGAAGAAGAATGCTGTGCGTACATTCCAGACAACCAACATAAAATCAATGACCACCTAGAGGTAATTCAGCAAGTATCAGCAATGACTAAACCAGGCCCAAACCCACTGACGGACTTTTTCCAGAATCTGTTTGGGGGGGTGGGGTTCCATCCTATTAAACATTTAATTGCTATTTGTGTGGGTATACTCCTAATAGGAGCATGTGTTTACTGTGAAATTCCCTGCATGAAAAGATTAATCAAAAATTTGTTGATATATCTGCTACTGAAACTCTTTACCAAAGTGTTGAAATTAAAAGATTAATTTCAAATGATGCTTTTTCTGAAATATAAAACCAATGACTTACTTAGCTGAAAGCCCTTGAAAGGGAAAGGCTGAGGAATGAAATAATATTGTTTATGTTTT
The DNA here is from genome assembly GCF_019279795.1 of Protopterus annectens. Taxonomy (NCBI): domain Eukaryota; kingdom Metazoa; phylum Chordata; order Ceratodontiformes; family Protopteridae; genus Protopterus; species Protopterus annectens. The sequence goes on from NC_056735.1 coordinate 831,360,293, forward strand.
AAACAGAATAAAATGCATTAAGAGGAGGGAGAATGTTAGAAAAATCTATACATGCTGCGTAGAAAATATATTTACATACATGCTGCCTAGAAAAATATATTTACAATGTGTGCTGCTTAGGAAGATGTGTATTTAAACATTCAAACATATATAAGTTGTGTGATCAAATATATAGAGAAATGTGTGCTTTAGTTAGGAATAAATGTACTTAAATCCATAATAGAGAACAAAGTTTATGTAATGCATTTAATTCTGTCTTACTAGAATAACAGTAGAAATAAACCTGCATATTATTGCTTGAAGCACAAGCTGCAGTGTAATCAGAAATTTGACCTTGGCAGTTTGCAAACACAGTCTGGCTCATGTCTTTCAAGTAAAGATTATTTTGCAAAGTTAGAAAATAATAAATCTGTTCGCATGTGTCCTCTTTCCTGCCTCCACCGGGAGTAGACTATCTCTGATAGTGCAGCTTGGGTACGAGGAAGACAAAGAAAGGCATTAAGGAAGACATACATCTATTGTATTCGAACTAATCAGAGAACCTTGAATTGGCTACATCCTCAGGAGGTCATCGTGACTGACCAGGTGTTTGCAAGGCTGTAATATTCTCATGGGAAAAAGACTTTTTGAGAAACACAAATTCAGCACTTTTTATGAATTACTATGATGTAAAGACCCTGTCACTGACCACACCAGTGAGGTGGGCAAAACTGATAATGACATGTATATAAGAAACGTACTTTGTGAATAAAATCAGTCAAAATTCTATACAAACTTTGTGTATGTTTTTTTTGCCTCCTAATGTACATTAGAGCTTTAAGATATCTGAGTCCTCCTGCATTATTGTTTGTTATTAATTGACATTGTGTTTGAATAACTCAATGATTTTTACAGTCTGACTCTAACGAATTTATTTAACAATGCTCATTCCATATCTCCTCTCTGCCTATGAAAATCAGCCCTACCTTGGCTTTCACCACCCGTTATCCCAAACCAACACTACTCCTACTTTAAATAAAACAGATCAACTCATAGCTCTCTACAAACCTGACTTCCTGACTTTTCCACTTTTAAGAACCACCAACTAACCAGACTATGGTCTATCTCCCCCAAAACCAGATATTATCATAAAATAATTAGCAAAGCCCTGAAACTAATAATTACTGTACAATACACTCTGATAAGGGATGGAGACATCCACCCAAACCCTGCTCCTACCCCTCCCACAAGCTCTGGCTCCCAGCTCATTAACCCTTCTAACATTTGGCCAACTACAAGGGCCCCTAACTCTCTCCTGACCTGTCACCTAAATATCAGGAGCATAAACAACAAGGTCCATAATCTCCATGCCCTCTTAGCAGCCTACTCACTTGATGTGCTATGTCTCACAGAAACCTGGCTAAAACCAGAAACTAAAGACAATGAAGATATCCCACCAGGGTACAACATACTCAGACTAAACCATAAGTCTAGAAAAGGTGGGGGAGTAGCAGTACTCTTTAAAAATACACTAGATGTCACATTAGCCCCACAACAACCTCCTTTGTTCAATAATGCTGAAACTCTCATTATCAGACTACAGCTTAACAAAATTAAATATATATTCATTGCCTGCATTTATATCCCCCCAGGCAATAATACAAATACGCTAGAGTACTTCCATCAATGGCTATCCAACATGTACCCCCATGAAACTATGGTGTTAGGAAACCTTAATATTGATTGGAACAACTGTTCCTCTGAATCTCCCACATCTCATGTAAACCTTCATTGCTATACACAATTCATATCCTCACCCAGCAGAATAAATAATCCCTACAACAAAGGTAGTATCCTCGACTGGATTCTTATCAACAATCTCCCAGACCTGTACAACACTGGTACCCTCACAGATGAAGTAACTGACCACTTACTCACTTACATCATCAAGCATAAAGTAGATAACCACCACCAAATTCTCTACAAATCTATTATAAATAACAAGAACTTCACCACCACTGATATTCAGAATTAACTCAAAGCTTGCAATTGGGCCATCCTAAAAGATCTTCCACTGGATGATGCTGTAGCCCATTTTAATTCTAATTTCCTTACCATTCTAGATTACCACAATCCTGTCCGCACCCTTAGAGCCAAAACAAAAACTGCCCCCTGGCTCTCTAAAGTAACCAAAACCAAAATCATAGCAAGACATAAAGCATGGGACAAATGGCATACCTCAAAAGACCCACTTGAGCATATTAAATTCCAGCAGCTAATGAATGATACTAAGAAAGCCATATTGTTAGACAAAAAAAACTTTTATCAACACCATCAACAAAAACATCAGAACGAACCTCAAAAGTTTTGGGCAGGAGTAAACAAACTGCTCCACCCCAGACAATCCACCACTCCCACCCCATCAGCTTGTAACCTAAAATCTCCAGAGGAAACTGCAAATGTCTTTAACTGTTTCTTCACTAAGACCATCCAATCACTAGCTAGCCAACTGGCTCCCAGTGGCCCCCATCAAGATTTCTCCTCGACCACTACCCCACTCTCCTTTAACTTCCAGCCTGTATCTACATCAACCACTAAAACCCACCACCCTAGCAGCTAATCTCCTCCCACCAGAATATCTACAGAAAGCTGCAGATGCCATTGCATACCCTATTTCTACTATTATAAACCAAACCTTGTCCGAAGCCACCATTCCATCTATCTGGAAGGTTTCCCATGTTATTTCTCTCCATAAAGGAGGGAACTCTTTAAATCTCTAAAACTACAGACCAATAACCATACTATCACCACTGGCCAAAATAATGGAAAAATGTGTCCATAACCAATCAATGCACTATCTCAGCCAGAATAAACTACTGGCCGACTCTCAGCATGGCTTTAGGCCAAGCCACAGCACCACCTCAGCCCTCCTATCCTTCTCTAACTCCATTAACCTCAATCAAAACAATAACAAACTTACCTCAGCTCTCTTCCTAGATCTCTCTAAGGCCTTTGATATGGTCAACCACCAACTACTTATCCATACCCTGAAGAAACTGTCACTAAATAACTGTGTGATTAAATGGTTCCAATCTTATCTGTCTGGCAGACAACAAGCAGTATTATGGCAGAATACACTATCCACTCATCTACCCATCACACTAGGAATCCTCCAAGGCTCCATAATAGGACCACTTCTCTTCTCAGTCTTTATCAATGACCTACCCACTATCACTCCCAAGGCCACCTGCATCCAATATACGGATGACTCCACTTTAATCTGTGCAGCCTCCTCCTCAACTGAGCTGATGACTCTAACCCAGAATACTTTGAATGATGTTTAAAAATGGTAAATCAACCATCAGCTTATTTTAAACCCCAACAAAACTAAGCTGCTAATCCCCCCCCCCACCTGTAAGTCCTCTTAACCATTCTTTAGCATAACATCCAATACTGGCACACTTATATCCCCAGATGTTCACACCAAACTCCTAGAGGTTACAGTTGACAGTACCCTAAAATATGATTCCCGTGTCAATCAAACCATCAAAACTGTCAAAAAAAACTGGGCTCCCTATATAGGATCAAACCTTTCCTCACTCCATTTGCAAGAACTTCTATTGCTCGCCCCCACTTACTGTCTACCCTTCTCTATGCCTCCCCCCATAAAACCACTCTTAGCAAACTCGTAAGCTGTTACAACCATATTGCTTGATTTGCTACAGGTACAACCTTTAGGACCCACCACTGTATCAACTTAACTCAACTAGGTTGGCTTCAATGGACTAGTCTTCTCCAATACAACCAAGTTATAATAGCCCACAAAGTTCTAAACCACCCCGATAAGACACCAGCACTAAACAAGATCATTAATCCCTACAGCAACATGAGGTCACTGCACTCTGCTGGCAAACTGTTGGTTCAAACAACCAAAAGCATAAATGTGGCTGGTGACTATTTGCCAGCTCTGTAGGCAAAACTTGGAACTCTCTACCTGCTGAACTTACTCTCCAGCCCTCTCTAACCCAGTTCAAAAAAGCCTCAAACTACACTTTCAAATGCACTGGCTGACAATGTCCCTGTTCAAAGCCTGAGTAACACCCACCCCCTGGTATTGGATATCTTGCCTAATTAAATCTGTCATTTGACTCTAAAATGTATATGACTTTGCTTTGTGGCATATCTAGAGCTTGTTACGGGATAAAGTCCTTATCTGTGTGAAACTCTCAGTTGCCTACCATGTTCTATAAATGTTTGTAACTTTACTGAAGACAGTAAACTATGTTAATTTGTAAATGTTACTAATATAATGTAATCTACTAACTTGGAGCTTTTCTCCCCAGGCCTCTGCTAAAAGTGGGCATATATCCAGTCAGACCATCCCGGTAAACAAATGTAAGATAAATAAATAAAATAAATAAATATTTTGCAGCTGGAATTATAACCTGCTGTAAATTATCCAAGAAAAGTTGGTACATTATAAAAGCAATCCCCACTAACTTAAGAAATTGGGTAGCTGTGGGTCACCCTAAATTTTTATAAAAGTTAGTTTTTGCAAAAGAATGCTTGCCATTAACAGAAGTAGCTAGCTGTTAATCTGAATCACATGCACTTAGAGCTGCAAGGAAGCCTTGCCCTAAGAGTGTACTATTGTAGATAAACAAGCAAAACAAATATTTAGTTTGTTTTAAATGCTGTATACTAGAACAGATGTCAAAGATTTGCAAAAGTTACAATAACAGTGTTGACCTTTAACTATTAGGCATTTCAGCTCACAGCCTTGTTGACAGTATTTTTACACTAATCTCTTACTCCCTACAAGAACTGTTGAATTTGCCTTTGTCATAGAGCTGTAATCAAGCATATTAAATGTACCGTTTCAGTAGAAGGAAAATAGTTAGGGGCCTCTTTCGTTAATTTGCAATAATTAAAGTATAATATTGATTTGCTTACTGGCATTTGTTTACCATGAAAGCCAGACTGGGCAATGGTACCCACTGTATTGTAGGCCCAGGGATAAGATCTCCAATAAAGTTAATGCTAGTAGATGTCCCCAAAAACTAACAAATACACAGCTTCTTATCACTTATAAAATTATCTGGCATCCATCTGCCTGTCCAGAACTAAGAAACATTCTACACAACTATATTTCTAGTCAGTCATCGCTATCCAGTGACCAAAAACTCCTGTTTGTCTACAAACCTATCAAATTGTCTGGGCATTCTTTGTACTTGTTCAAGGTTGCTAAGGCCTGGAACTCATTACCAGTACCCATCAGGACAATACCCTCCCATCTTTCAAGACTATTCTGTAAAACTTCTCAACTAAGTTTGTTTTTGTTCTTGCTCAAAAACAGAATAAACTATATCCCTAAATGTGAACAAGTACCTTTTCATTACTTATAACTCCTCATTACCCCTTCTTCGTGTACTTCCTTACTTCTTTCAAATTCTCTTCCCTGACTTTCTCTCTAATTATAGCATAACCCTGTTCTCTCTGACTTCATATTGTAATTCCTGTTTCTATTAAACTAACATTCCTTTAATTTCTCTACAAACTGTCTAAAATTTCTATAAATATTAAATGATTGTCATATAACTTGTATTGATTTTTAACCAATGTTGTTAATTATCTCTAACTTGTTCTAATTATTTAAACTGCAGATGTTTTGTTTTATTTTTGAACATTGTAAAATTATTGTTCTAAAAATGTTTTGTAATAATTTGGAGCTTGTCTCCTCCAGCCTCCACTGAAAATGGACTTCTGCACAACCTGACTTTCCTGGTAATCAAATGTTAATAACTAAATAAATAAATTTAGATAATCTCAGAAATAAGTAACATGTAAGATGAATAAGTAAAACAAACCATTTACTTTAGTTGCTTTATGAAACTAAAGACAATGGCCTTGATTCCAAAAGACTTGCTCTTAGTTTACGTGACTGCTTACACTGACAGCAAGCTTAGAGCAGGTGTTTTGGAATCTGGTCCCTATTGTAAACCTCTTGATAGGTGGGCCTTACACTAAAATAAATCACTTACATTGAGAGAGGGTCTTTTGAAATTAGGACAGACTTACATTGAGAGCAACTGATTTACTGTCAAAGACATGTAAACAAAATAACAAAGTTGTTGTAGGAAAAACACAAAGAGAATGAATAACTGACAAATACATTATAATATTGATGTAGCAGGTCACATATAGGCTATATTAAATAAGATAGTAGATGATGAAGAAAGGAGGGAGAAAGAAAACACAAGTGGAGTAGGCTTAGAGAAGACAGAATATTACGATATGTGGATAGAAAGTTATAGAAAATTATACAGAAAAAAGAGAGTGTAGACAATGAACTGATAAGGAAATGATAGATAAATTAAATTTAATTCATTAAGGAGTGGTTGGTAAGAGTGGGGTCTAGTAATATATACATATTATGAGCAAATGGTGCTCCAGTGGATTTGAGTAATATAAAACGAGAGCTTAGAGTTTTTGTTTAGGAAGTTAGTTGGTGAAGCTAAGAAGACACTATAGAAAGTGTTTAACTAGGTAGATAGAAGGAATAAGATTCAACTAGATTTTTTTTTTTTTTAGTGTAGATTATGTGCGGAGGTTAGTTATGGACCTCAGGGCAAGGGGAACTAAGTTTTAGGATCTAGCAAAGCAGTTAGAGTGCATTTCCAGTAGAGAGAATATGTTTATCATATGAATGCAGTGACTTACTGGACCACAGACACACACACACACACACACACACACACACACACACACACACACACACACACACACACACACACACACACACACACACACACACACACACACACACACACACACACACACACACACACACACACACACACACACACACACACACACACACACTACGCCTCTATGATGCACAGGATATCAGATATAATCAGTATGAGGAAGCTGTCTATCTGTGCCAATTTTCCTGCAGTTAAAATGTTGGATTTTACTCATGCTCTTTTCTGGATTTTCTGTGTGTGTGTGTGTGTGTGTGTGTGTGTGTGTGTGTGTGTGTGTGTGTGTGTGTGTGTGTGTGTGTGTGTGTGTGTGTGTGTGTGTGTGTGTGTGTGTGTGTGTGTGTGTGTGTGTGTTTTACATATATGCATTTTTATTATAAATGTGTATATGTGACAGAGTTTATAAAGTGAGAGCGAGACAGGTAGATATCCTGTTTGGAAAAAGGTGGGATATGCCTGTAAACATGTATAGTATCTTCAAATAATTAAAATAATAAAGCCTTTACTGCATGAGACAAAATAATGATTTCCCAATTAATTTGTCAATTAATTCTGTATAATGGTGACAAGATAAAAACAGAAAGGCAAGAGGTTATTAACTTAGTCTTCACTTTGTCATGATTTAGAGCAAGGGTTCTGAGAAAGCTTTTTTATTCCTGATTCATTCAGAAACTATTGAGAAAGTAGTATCATAAAAGTTAATATGAGGATTTTTTTTTCTGGAGCTGAAAGGAAAACACACCAAACTGTGGACCTTATTTTACAGCATGTGATGGAAGGATTGTGTGGGACTTAAGCTTCATGTCACAGCAAGGGGCTGTAACCTTTACGTATTTCAATCTTGCATTGAAGACAGTCCCCCGGATTTATTAATCTGCTGTGCATGACTAAACTAGTCCTGCACATAAGCAGCAGTTTAAGAGGAGGACAGCAGCGCACCATACATATTAATGAAGGTACGCTGCCTGAGCTCCAAATCCTACACTGAGTGTGGACGAGTGCAGGGGGCATGTCTGAGAGCAGAGTTCTCAGAATAAATATGCCCCTGCAAAGTAGAACAGAAGTAAGTGTAAATAAATGAGAAAGACTGCTCATAGGTGTCCGCATATCCCCACCAACAGACCCCATGTGTTCAACAGCAACAGCATTGAAATAAAATGAAGAAACCCTTGTATGTATTGTTGTTAAGACCCCGGGTACAGCTAACCATAGGTGCATGGGTTTGCCCATCGCTTAGCTACAGTTAAAGCAGTTGAAAAGGCTGAAGAGGATAACAAGGAATATATATGCAAATGAAGCAGCACAGCAATAGTGTAGTGGTTAGAGAATACTCCTAATGAACAGGCATTCCCAATTCGAGTCCCACTGCAGCACATATCATTTACCATGTGAAAACTGTATATAAACATATTTTAACATCTTTTTGCTATATAACCTACATAATAACTTTAAATGTGAACTGGAGTACTGCATGAAATGCACATGTGAAGTGTCAGTGTCATAATGAATAAGGCACTAGTAAGCAGGCTTAAGAATAAATAAGCAGTAGTAAGCATGTCTAAGTGCATTTGCATGGGGATAAGCATTACCTACACAGATTAAGCAAAGTAGAAGCTAACTGAGTGTATGAAACTGTAACTGGAGGTTAGCAGTGCTTACCATCATGCAAACCCATGCATACCCGCTTGCAACTGCTTTAAAGTGCCTTAATCACTCTGGATCCAATGGCCCATGTTCTGCCCAGCAACAAAATAAACTGCCTCTGTAAGGCTCAAATTCAGGACCCTGTACAATATAGTCACACGAGTTAACCACTAAGCCATCATAGCAATACATATGCATGAAGTATCAGCAAACAAATTCTCATCACAGGAAAATCAAACCAAAAGTGAACTAAATCTATGTACAGTGCGATGTTGGATAACCTGCCACAGAACATAAGTATGTGAAGTGGAGTACTGCAGTAAGCATAGATTTGAGGTGTTATTGTAATAAAGTGTAGAAGCCCCCAGGTCCCCATACAGTGTATGCACAGGAATCATGGATACCAGACACATATATAACCTGTAATGAAGAATAAATCAATGCCAGATGGCAAATATAGTGCTAATTAACTATTAAGCAATGCTAACCACAGCACAGCTCAAGTTAGTACGTGTAAGCAATGTGTACGGGAGCCAATTCAATCCGCCTAGTGGTATACCTCTTTAAGCAGTGCCAACCTCATATAAGCAGGTCTGCCCATAGCTTAGCCTTTTCAAAACTGGCCAATCATGGGGAAGTGCGGGAAAATGGCTGCATGTAAACCCCACAGGGAGGAATACTACCCATAACTGGTTGTAGCTGTCTACTGCAGGCAGAATGGCTGGTGTGGGTGAAGGCACTCAATTTAGAGCGCAGCGCTGGGGCATCCAGGAGTTAAAAATCATGGTATGGCTCCTAGTAAAACAGTATGATCAGAGACTACTGCAGAGCCAGTACCAGGGCTCGCAGTATAAAACAGAGGCCTGGGACAGTCTTGCCCATGACCTCACCAGTGTCACAGGTTTCCCCCAGACTGGTGAGCAGATCAGGCACCACCATGCTTACCTGAAGCAGCAGAGGGGGGATGTATTGGAACAGTGGATCCAGGAGTCTTGGCAGATGCCCAATGCCCCAGGACTGAGTAAGTACTCATTATACTAAGTAGTAAATAATTGCCTAGCTTGTGTATCCTATGGATAGTTATGGATAAATATCACTGCATTTCTCTGACAGCTGCAGATGAGCCGACTGCAAACTAGCAAGCCCATGTTGGCTGCCTAGTAGCATGCCACAACACTGAGGGGGTTGCAGGAATGTCTAGCAAGTACTGGCTATGCAGTACCCATGTCAGTAATTGCTTGGAATCTGCAAGTGTGTGGCCTATGGGTTAGGGTAATCAGATGGAACAGTTGAACCACAGGAAACATCAGCCAGGCCTCTCTACAGGTAGTGTATGCATAACAAAAGAGGTCCCCAAAAGTCATGCATTGTAATGTGTACTGGTGTACCATGACCACATTGGAAACCTACAGACAGTATAATGTAAGATACATGTGCTGCACAACCAATGTCTCACCCCACGTCAGGACCACCATCCCCATCTGTACTGTGCCGGTGCCAGTGTACACCTGTATGTTTGCCATTCATTAGCTGGGACTAGGCTGTTACACATGGTGTTCAGTGTTTGGGCACTGCAAACTGACACGTGTAGGCAATAGTTGTGAAGCATCTGCAAAATGGCTGAAGGTGGGGGGGTGTCATCATGACACACCAGTGCACTGCAGCAGGGATCCTAAGGATGCTATGAATGGCTGTATCTGCACACAGTATGGTTCAGGAACTATGGCAGACGTAACACTGACTCCACAGCAATAGTGATGGCAGTGTGTGACCTCCAAGGGATGTGCACATGAGTTGACTTTGCAATCATGCAGAGTTGCGGGACATGTGTAGGTCAGACTGACCATATACTGGCAAATGCAGATGGCCTATACAAACCGTCATGATAAGGGTGTGCACACATATGCACCCACGAAGTGTATGCATCACGGTCAGCATCAGCACAACTAACACATTTGTTAGACACTGCATTTGAAAGTACAGGACATATGTCATATGTCAGGCTCATGTAATGATAACATATGCAGTGATGTGGACCCATGGCATATCAAGGAAGAGGGGTTCATATCAATAAGGGTGTGTAAGCCCCCATAGCCACAGTAAGGTTTGATGGTTTCCATAGTATTAGTATTGCACTGGTCATGCATGCACCGCTGATGTTGAGATCTGTAAATCAGACATCAGGCATTCACAAATGACATCCGTCCACATACCATCCCAGGTATGTGTCAGGCAAACACATAGGGGCTGTGAGAATTAGAGCAGACATAACCGACACAGTAATACACATTCAGCATGGTGTCTGCACTTGTGAGGTTGTAGCTTCCTACTGCAGGCAGAATGGCTGGTGTGGTGCACAGTACATGACAGGGTGCAGAACAGGTGCACAGCAATACTGTGTACATGGGTGCAGTGTTTTCCAGAGGAAGAGGCATCACCTACTAACACAGCCCATGCATCACACAAATGTATACTGTTGCTAGCATGAATTTACTATAGTGCACAGCATGCTGTTGAGTACCATATGTTATGCATGTTGACAGATGAGTAATGGGAGGTCTGTGTGTACTATCTTTGTGCAGCCTCACCAGTAGGTGCTGTGTGTGTGTGTGTGGGGGGGGTATTTTGTCTGTTAGTGCCATCTGGTGGTAAAGTGGAGGGGGTTGATGCATGTAGATTGTGTGTGTGCATGTGTGTGTTTGTGTGGGTGTCCATGTATGCACATGTGTGATTGTGAGGTTGTTTATATGTCAGTACTTCCCTTTGGAATTGTGCAGTGCATGGGCATGGACCAACACATGAGATACCAGGAATACTTGTCTGATATGTAATCTCAGGACAGCTGATAGTATAATAAGGTCTGTAGCATGGAACATGCATTAGGAGGGAAACTTGACAAAATGTATACTGTTAAAATTGCAGTCAGCAGAACAGTGAATGACTAGCCACATATGCAGCACAACAGATGCATTGGGGAATTACTAGACAACACCAGGGAGTGTAACCATATATTACTGTTGTCCACATAATGAGTTGATTGAGCAGCAGATCTTGCAACTACTGAGCAATAATTATGTATGACACTCCAGTGCATGACATTATTGAGTGAACGTAGTAGCCCCTAACATATGGGGGCCATGCTCATGATGTCCGGACATACCCAGGGTGAACACTGGATGACAGCAGTGTGGCCTTGTAAAACCTACTCCAATCAAGTCAGAGGTAATGGAGTAACAGGTCATGTGTTGTGCTCACTTGTCTATGCATTTAGAAGAATGATATGTTAATGAGTGATATTAATGAGTGCATGTTACCAGTTGAGATGCAGGATGCGGAACTTATGTGACTAAACTTGGGACTGTCTGTAAACTCAGGGGCAGGTAGGTATTATAGTGAAATTTCTGTGTGTGTGTGTGTGTGTGTGTGTGTGTGTGTGTGTGTGTGTGTGTGTGTGTGTGTGTGTGTGTGTGTGTGTGTGCATATATGTGTGTACTGTTACACAATGCAGTACAGGTCTTAAAGTGTGTTTCTTGCTTTTCCCACACAGGTGGCAAGGTGGGTCAGGGTCCCTCCTGCATGCAATCTGAGGTTGGAGTCCATACAGACATCGAAAATGATGATAGGTCTTTTGAGGTACAGGCGGGGTTATCAGAGGCTAAAACTGCACCATTGTTTGACATTCCCCTGTTATTCACCCCAACCCCACACACAATCACAGTGCCTATAGATAACCCATCACCAGTAGCCATATCAGAGGGACAGTTGGTGGTTGGTGGCAGTGCACAGGAGAGTGTGGTATCTATGCCTGCTGTGTCTGGACACAGCAAGTGTAGCCATATGTCTGGCAGGGCACCACATAGGTAGATGTACCAGGGTGCTCATAGGAGGGCCATTGGTCATCATGCCCCTGGCATAAGTGCCACAACTGGTACCACCAGACGTATGTTTCAGACTGTCGGGGGGGGTGCAGGCACATATGGAACCGTACACCACACAGGGTATGAGGCTGCAGAGGGCTGCTTTCTCATCTGTAAGTGACAACATCCATGAACTTGCAGGTGCCCTCCATGATTATACTGAGGTCATGGAAAAATGGTTAAGTGAGATGGTGGGCCTCATCGACCAAAGGTTGTCAGTGCTAGAAGATGTGGTGGGAGTGAGGCAATAGCCACGTGGACGTAGGCCAACACCAACTTCTGGTGGTCAACATGGACGTGCAAAGACACCAAGCTGCTCCCATAGTGGCAGTACCAGCACTGCAGGGTGGATGCTGTCCACATCACACCACACCACAGCAGGCCACATGGACATGACCCTGGCCAGTCCAGTCCCAGGAGGGACCTGGTTCTAGCGGACATATGTCATCATCAGGGGAGAATAGCACATTGAGGCCTGTAGCTGGATGTGCCCATGGAACCCCTGGCACATGGACTGTGCCTGCCAGGGGTTCCATGGGCACATCCAGGTACAGGCCATGGAACCCCTGACTGTGCCTGCCAGGGGTTCCTTGGCCTGTACCTGGTTGTGCCCATGGAACCCCTGGCAGGCACAATCCACGTGTCCATGGCCAGAGGTGGTGAGCTACACATACTGCCAGGTATGGTCTGCAGCTGTCCAAGAAACACTTGTATAGGGCTCCAACATGGCAGAACTCTGTGCATGCATACCCACACACTATACAAACACACTTAGGGCAAACACATACCTACACACACCACATCATCACACCCAAAATCAGCAAATTACACCCCTCATCCACACACATGGTGTCAAAGGTATGGCCCACCCTAGGTCTCTGACAAACCAACAACATACCCTGTGCATATGATGATACCTGTGCCACAACCCTGTCATCCATAACATCGAAGCATTGACAGGCTAATATGGTTCTGATGCACATGGTGACTGTACTACAGTGTACCAATGTACCGCAGTAATGTTTAATGCTTACATGTCAGGTAGTGTAGCTGTCTATCCATGATGCATTATAGCTGTTAGTAACACTGAGTGATTGTGGTCTCTATAATGTCATCCATTTGTGTTGTAGGTATACATGTGTCAGCAGGAGGATGGTCTGCTGTCATTTCTCACAATGGGTATGGTAACTGTGGTGACACCATGGCTGTGCCATATCCTGGGTACAATTGAACACATCACAGTTCTCTGTAACATTTACTGCTTGTGTCACATGTATAATAAGCAACCTGAAGTAGATCCCTCCACATACACAAACATACACTCTTACTTGGCAACACTGGGACTAGACCCCTACCTAGCATTGTAGTGTTACTGATGTGTGTGGATTTAATTGCACACACCACACAGCATTTAGGATGAGGTGTGTTCCAGGTTACATGTTACATGCAGAACATCCCCAGGCATGTATAGTATAGTAATGTGGGATGTAATGGTTGTATATGGACAATACATAATGTGTATATGATGGTATGTTACACTAACAGACACATAACAGGCAGAAACACATCCGAGAGACCTGGGCCTATCAGTACTAACTTGTCAGTGTGTCCAATGTGTTACAGGTAGGCTGCACACAGCACATGCATAACTGGGCTGGAGTGTGGTATCAGTTACCTGTATGGTTGATGTGACAGTGATCACCATACAGTGGTACATGGGACATGTACCGGGGGTACCATGTGGTAATGACAGTGTCCACAGCACCCACACCCCACTGTGGATATTCTACACACTGGAACCCATCATGACACTCCGACATACCCACCATCACACATTGACCAGGACTGCGATACAACCCATTGTCGATCCCAACAGTGGTACTAGAAGGATATGCATCTACTGCACATGCCAGAGGCATAGTAGGGTGATGCATTGTCATGCCTCTTCTATGGACAGCAACATCACTATCCATAATACTGTGTGGCAATGTGTATTGTAATATTAGTATGTGGACTCGGAATGCTGTACCCTACAGATATACACACATGCACACATACACACACTTGCAGAACTCAGTGGGTATCCCATGCCTATCAACCCATTTGTACAACAATGTTGTACTGGTACTGCAAGGCTCATGTAGCTTTTAGGGAGAGGAGCTTAACAGGGTGCATGTAATGTCCAGTACAGCAGCAGCCACATCTAATTATGGCAATGGGTGTTGCAGTGGGTGTGAAGGCCCTCATGGTATTCCCAACTACAGGTGTACTAACACACAGACATTGATATCCTCATTGATGCACACATACACATTTGTCAGTACTAGGGTGCATAGTTGCAGGTGGTCATAGGTGTGTACCTGGCTGTTGTCCATGAAGAGATGGGAAGTGTAGAGGATGTGTGTGCAGTGGTATCACGCCACCTGCTATGTGCCAGCAGGCAATCTATCTACAGATACCACTGCATTGACCCTCAGGGTGAGAGTGACATGCATCAGTCAATCCTCTGGGCCCCTCCTGCAAATTGCCCATGAAGTGATCCAGTTGACATGTATGCAACATATATTACAAAACATGGTTAGTGTCTGTGTTGGAGACCTGTACCAAAGCATGTTCTGTTGACTGTGGTAGTGTAGTGGAGGTACCCATGGCATGTGTTGCATACAGTGTGTTGTGTCCTATCTGTGCCAGTTATAACAAAACTGGGAAGATATGTCAGTGTCAGTCAAGCATAGGTTGCCTGTACGTATCCAAACTGGATACCTGCCATCTGCATATCTATATAGGGACTGACAGACATCAGCTTGCCAACTAGCTATACAGTAGGATGAATGTGTTTGCAGATAGACACTTGTACACCATTACTACATGTTGGCAGCCCTCACTGACTTGTGCTATACATACAGTAGTCTACAGTTAATTCCCACTTGTCAAATCATTATCCAGTACGGGATAAATAATGTGACACAGCTCACTCACCAGGAACACCACAGTGAGGACTGAGAGTCCATTTATGCCTGCAGGGTTAGTTGTTGCCAGTACTACAATTAGCAATATACTCTTGCTTGGGAAAGCACTGTCAACAGTAGTAATGGCATGATACACTATAAGCCAGTGTGACAGCATACAACTTGGGATACCACCCTTGTATATAACACATTCACATGGATAAGATTGTTGTACAGGTTTTAAATACTCAAGTGCCCCAGATAGGAGACTCACATCCCTTGCTACTGTAATGACAGCACATAGATGCATGTTATGTACATGGCATTAGTCATAATCCTGCTATGTTATCATACTGGGACATGAGCACTGGCTGCCAGGACTGAGCCATGCTTAGAAGGTATCAACACTGCTGCAGTATTAGAGCTAAGCACATGCACTTGTAAGCAAAGCCTACACAGTGTAAGCACATATACATTTAACCATATCTTAGCACCGTTTAGCTTCATGCAAACCTGCACACACGTGCTTAAAGCTGCTCAAAACTGCCTTAACCACTCTGTATCCAACAGCCCTTGTTCTGCCAAGCAACAAAATAAGCAACCCTTGCAAGGCTTGAACTCAGGACATTGTACACTATAGTCACAATAGTTAACCACTAGACCATGACAGCTGTGAAGACAGTTGTTGTTTTTCCAATATATCTGTCAGTAGACATATTGAATAGTATTGAACAATTGCTGTGACTTCTACAATTGTGTAGTACTTGTTAGTGATATTACTGTTGCATCACATATGTTGTTGTATCTAAATATACACATAGAAACATACAGTGTGATACATCTGGGAAGGTATACACAACGGTAATGTTTACACATGACAAGGATATATATATATATATATATATATATATATATATATATATATATATATATATATATATATATCTATATATATATATATATATATATATATATATATATATATATATATACATGCACATATATATTCATATATATATGTGTATTTACACATCTGTATAGTGCATCATATATATGGCCATTTATAGATCTTTCTGTATGTGTGTGTGTGTGTGTGTGTGTGTGTGTGTGTGTATGTATATATATATATATATATATATATATATATATATATATATATATATATATGTATATACATATATATGTACAGATATATATATATATATATATATATATTTATGTTGAAATATATGTAGATGCCTATAACTATATGTGCATATATATCTATATATCTGTATATGTGTAGGTATATATAGATGTGTATATGTATATATGTTTGTACATGTGTGTACATATATATATATACATATATATATATATATATATATATATATATATATATATATATATATATATATATATATATGTGTGTGTGTTTGCCATATGTCCAGAACATGGAGTGGAGTCCTAAATCAGCACCAATAGTCTCAACCTCTTAGTGCAAGGGGATGTCATGTATGTATTGCAGGTATATATGCAGACTGTTGCTAATGTAACAGGGGTTGTTTTAACAGACATGTTGTGTGGGAGGTCACATCTGCTATTGACATGCACGCCATCTGTACTGACAGACATCCTAAGGACATCATAGTACAGTACCACTGATAGCACAGTAATGATCCTGTGGACTACAGCAGAGATATGACCAATATATGAGGACAGTCTGGCACTCTGTCTCAGTCCAGAGGTATACACAGATCCCCTTCATGCGAGATATGTGGACCAAGCCTGACAATGTGGAACAGCCATGTACATGGGTATGTCGCGTAAATATTGGACTACATATTCCCACACAGTTTATACATTCACAGGCTCCTGTCTGTCCTGACACACAATAACTGGTGGTGCAGAGGTTACAAGGCCACATGCTACCCAGTAGTTAGTTTCATACATATGTACAGAATCCCACTGCTTTGTCAGAAATACGCAATAGTTATGGTGGCCCAGCAGCAGTACATCTTGCAGTTATCTGGACATAACATCGCACTGGGTAATTACTCTAAGCTGCTAGGCATGTAACAAAGCACTGTGCAAACTACAGGCAGGTTGCCACAACACTGGCCTACATTTTGAATGGGGGAATACACATGAACCTGCAAATATAGCAGGCTCTAAAGGCATGTCACATCACAGAGTAACAGACACTTGTGTGAAAGTCCATACCCACAACCAATGTGAGCACAGCCACAGCCACATGTGGTATGCAAGCTTAATATTACACTATATGGACTGTCTGATCAGCACCATTCTCATATGTGCCACTCACACCCTAACCCTACATATACTGGGTCATGACACAGTGTGGTAAAATGCCTGTCTGTGGTATGGGACTCGTGTGTGTTTGGCCCTACAAACATGTGAGCCGATAGGGTACCATACACTGGAGCAGCATGTAACATCAGATAGAACAGGACCAAGAACAATAACATCTACCACAGGTCTGTACACAGGCCAAGGTACGTATTCACAATACACATCCCATCAACAATCACTGTAAGTATACAGACTTCACTACTGTACACACAACCACAGAATGTCCTCAGAAATAACCCCTTCTATACATAACATGTCTAGCAGTCTGATATATATGACTGGCCTGTTATCACATATGATGTCAATAAATAATGGTGTACAGAACATATGCACCTCTTACTGCATGACATATGTCAAAGGTTGACAGACTTGTGGCTGTAGCCACAAACACTGGGCCAATATTGGCATATTGCTGTGATACCCTTCTACATTTACTGTTGTAATAGGGTTTGTTGTGACATATGTCCTATGAGGGATATGAAGTCAGTAACTGTCATGGCTGCCACCATGTACTGACTGCAATCCTCAGACTATACTTCTGCAGTTCTAAGATAGGTGATCTGTGAGCAACACAAGAAACATAAGACTCTAAACTCTGCCCAGTCTGCAGATAAACTTAAAGGTAGGAGTTTCCTCAAACACATAACACTGTTATGACAGATATTAAATCATGTATGGAGAACATCGATGTCTGTGCTGTGACTGAAACCTGGTTCAAGGCTCCCGAGAGCACCCCAGCACTATCAGGTTTTACCTCATATCATGCGTTCCGGCCCCAAAATCCGGACAACACCAAGAAAGGAGGGGGGTGTCTATATTCATCAAGGACACCCACACCTCAAGGTTGGTGGCAATGCACGATGCATCGGAGACCATCCAGGTG
This sequence comes from Protopterus annectens, assembly GCF_019279795.1. NCBI lineage: Eukaryota > Metazoa > Chordata > Ceratodontiformes > Protopteridae > Protopterus > Protopterus annectens. The sequence continues at coordinate 831,378,780 of NC_056735.1, forward strand.
CAATTAACCATAGGCAAGACTGCTCTGCAATTTGTAGCATGTTACAGGCCACCCTCTCAATCTCAGAAACCTCACATAGCTTTCCTGAAAACACTGGAGGGGACAAATGTATCTCCAAACACCATCATACTAGGTGATTTCAACTACCCGAATATAGACTGGGATCACTACTCAAGCCCCAACACTCTAGCCCAAAGGTTCCTAGAGTTCATAAACTCAAATGCCATGGAACAACTAGTCACCATCCCCACAAGAGGAGAAAACATACTAGATCTCATCATCACGAACATGGGGTCACAATGTTCAACACCGAAGTATACCCTCACAGGTGAGATCAGACCATAAACTAATCTCACTGGAAGTCCACATCCCGCCCCCACCTGAGATAAAAAAAGACCACAGTGAAGAACTTCTCAAAAGCCGACTTCATACTTCTAAAGACTGGTGTGGTCTCTTTTAAGGCCCCGAGCCTGGAAACCATTACTCAAGCCGCTGAATCACTTACAAATGCCTTCTACCAGCACCTACAGGACTGCATGGATCAGGCAATCCCAAACAAAACAAAGACTCTTTGTACCAAAGGCAAGCATCCAGTCTGGTGGACCCCAGCCATAAACAAGCTCTACAAAAAAGGAGGAAGCTACTACAAGATAGAGCAAAATCCTTAAAAGGGAAAACACCCTTGATCATTATAAGTAAAAAACTAAGATCTCTCATAAAATCATCCAAGGCAAATTTTGAGAGAAAAGTCACTAAGGACTCAAAAGACAATCATAAGGCCTTCTTTAGCTATGTTAGAAACCTGGGAGGAAACTCTCAGATATGCTCAGAATTAGTTCAAAATGATGTAAAAATTACTGAACCTACAGACATTGCCAACATACTGGCTGACAGGTTCAGTGCAAACTCCCCCCCCCCAAAAGGTGAGATATCTATACCAGAGAATTATAGTCCCCCAAACATCTCTAACGCTCAGGTGAGAACTGCTCTCTCCAAGGCAAAAAACACAGCATCCATGGGACCAGATGGTGTCCCCGGATGTGTGCTCCACGAACTCAATGAGGAATTAAACCCGCAGTTAGGGCAGCTGTTTAATCTTAGCCTCACCTCAGGATACATGCCTAAGGAGTGGCGTACGGCAACTGTGGTCCCACTTCACAAAGGCGGTGCCTCCACCGACCCTGGAAATTACCATCCCATCAGCTTGACAAGCTTGATCTGCAAAGCTATGGAGAGGATCATAATGGAACTCATAAATAAAGACATAGGAGACTTGCAGACTTTGGATCCGACCCAGTTTGGCTTTGTCAAAGGCAGATCATGCCTTTTAAACTTGGTTGACTTTTTTGAAACAGTCACCAAGGCCATTGATGAGGGAAAGGCAGTCCACACAGCCTACCTCGACCTGGCAAAGGCTTTCGACACAATACCCCACTCAGGTATCATTGAAAAACTCATCAGCTTAAATGTAAACCCATACGTCACAAGATGGGTTGCAAACTGGCTAAGTGACAGAACCCACAGGGTCAGAGTTGCTGGCACCATGTCAGACTCAAAGCCTGTCACAAGTGGTGTCCCACAGGGCTCAGTCCTGGGCCCTCTCCTGTTCGGCATCTACTTTTCAGAAGTACAAGCAAACACAGGAGGATTATGGCTGACAAAATTTGCAGATGACTGCAAACCGGGCGCCATAGTTGAGAACACATCTGACACAGATATCCTTCAGAAGGGTCTTATAGAAACGGATAACTGTTGCCATAGCCATGGCCTAAAGTTAAACGCCAAAAAATGCATAGTCATACCCTTCGGGAAAAACAAGGTTACCCCTAGCTACCATATAGGCAGCAACCCACTAAGCACAGAAGAGGTTATCAGGGATCTGGGGACCCAGGTTGACAGTAACCTTTCATTTGACACTCATGTTGCCAAAGTAGTTAGAAAGACCTTCTACATTGCCCACCTGATCATGAAGGGATTCACATCTAGATCAAGGGAAGTCATCGTCCCCCTGTACTCATCACTCATCAGACCAATGATTGAGTACAATGCCCCATTTGGAATGTATCTGACACGACACCTGCAGCAACTGGAAAGGCCCCAAAAGTTCCTCACCAAAAGGATAAAGGGTCTCAAAAATATGTCCTATGCTGCCCCACTGAAGGAACTCCAGCTCTATTCAGTCGCTTACCGTCTGCTTAGAGGTGACCTGTGCCTGACATACAAGGCCATGTCTAACCCAGAATTGATGAACATGCTTCACCTCAAAAAATCTAGATCCCTCAAAACTACAAAGGCGGGAGACTTAAACCTTGACACGGTTATTAATAGGACGTGCTGGAGGGACAGATTCATCACCCAGAGACTCCCTATGCTGTGGAACAAAATCCTGGTACATGTGAGGCAGAGCACCTTGCTGGCTTTGTTCAAGAGAAATCTTGACCAATGGATGGGAGATCGCAGATATACCCCAGGGATTATCTCAGTGTCACTGCTTGACAGAGGCACAGCAAAATAATGGGCATAGTATCCTCCAAACTAAAGGGGTGGTGAAAGCCACAAAACTCTGGGCTAGGCTTATAAATGCCCTTGGGCAGATAGCCTAGTATGAACCTATGAACCTATGAATCTATGTAGACCAGCCATATCCACACACCCTGTTAAACCAACATTACTCCAAATGCAGAAGAGCAACACTAACATACTGTAGTCATGTCTGGAACATCTCCTTTCTGTTTGTTGGCCTGTCTCCACAGTATATGCTGTTAGAGGTATATCCCAATACCATCTGTGATGCTGCTTGCCAAACACTGACATGAGGTCCTGCTCACAGTGAATGAAAAGGCCCAACACCCACATGATGTTCCTAGGTATAGCAGTCTATTTCCATGCAATTGGCTATGGGAATGTTACCACAGCTGTTCCACATGCAATCAGCTAGTGGAGGACTGAAATTCATGCAGAGGCCATCAGCTGATCATGAGTATCACTTACAAAACACAAGCTGCTGCGTAAGCAAAGCAGGTGTACTTCTCCACATCCACCAGAGAGAGAGAGGAAGAGACAGACAAAGTAAGACCGGGAGGGGGTGGGAGAGTAAAACCTAAGCATGTTTGTGTCACACACTTACCAGTACGGGGATTTAGGCCCCTGCCTGACTATGTATTGCTATTACATGTCTATGCAGTTATTGCATGCTCCACAGAGCTTACGTGTTGGAGAGTTGTCCAAAGGTATATCTGATGGTGAGTGACATCTGAAACAGTGATAAAGGAGGGATAAGGTCGGTGTAATACACGTGCCTGTCCACATGAACAGGTGTCAATGTCGACACAGCCACACTCTCTCAGGGACTCACATACATTATCACAGTTGGCAGGATCAGGATTTGACTTCCTAATTAACTAGTTTACCACAATACAGTAATAAGCAGGTATCACATGCACCACAGGGGTTATCAGGATGATATATGGGCAAAGGGTATGTGAACATGTCTGACATCAGAAGCCATGCTTCAGTGAGTGTGAATGGTGTTGAAATCATTATACTCCACACATACACACACACACACACACACACACACACACACACACACACACACACACACACACACACACACACACACACACACACACAGGTTGCCAGTACTGACATGCATGAGTGCATTCCTTCACAGGTGTGTAGTGGTTGGCTGTGCCAGAAGGCTTTACAAGGCTAGGTAAAGGGTATACCTTGGCATCAGGTCACATGAAAATGGTCTGCAATATGTCTCAGGGGTGTAGTGTCTGGATTGGCCCACACAGGTTGGTATTGTATTCACCATCCAGGTCATCTGGGTTACTATTGTGGGTGGCCAGTGCTGTGCAATGCTTGCCATGTATGTGTTCTATAGTCCATGACATGGACGGTGTCTGGGATGTGCACACATCCCACATGCATGTTCTGTGACATGTGGATGTCTACCTAGGGTGTCTGGGACATGTTGTGTGCACAGATTATCATCAGATGTGCCATTCCTGGCCTCATGTGGTGGGAACTGCCAATGGACACCAGGTTGACCCTGCACCTACATTAACAGCATGATACAGGTATTCCCTGGTGTCAGTGACATCTGTCCATACAGGGCACATGTATAAGGCATGGTATGTCCTTTGTGGGTTACATTTGCTGGCACTACAGTTGTTACAGGCGTCCAGTGTGGAACATAGTGAAGGAGCACTGTATGTAATTTTGTGCCTATTGTAGTGATGGGACAGGGTGCCATGCTCTCTGTTGTCTACTGCAATCACACCATGGTTACTATCTGTGGGCAATATGCAGGGAACTACTAACATAGTGGTTGTTGCCTAGTTGAGTGTACTTGTGTATGAGACATGGGTAGAGAGTGTTCTCTGGGTAATACAAGGGTTGCCTAAATTGTTCGCTAGGCCTTGATGTCACATGTAGGAGTATGGATTGTCAACCCCAGCCTCCCTGCTGTTTGACATCTTTTATCCTTGTAAGGTGGACATTGTGATGTATAATAGACCCACCATATAAGAAATTGAAAAATCCGCTCCACAATAAGTCCAGTTGTTACACATTCACAGCCACCTCCACACAGGATACAAATGACACATGCACAAACACATGCCATGTCTGGAATATAACTCCTACCTAACTAGTTTAGCACACTACAGCATTACACAGTTATAGGATGCGCCAGGGAGATTACTGGACTACTCCTTCCCCAAAGCTGTATTTCAAAGTGAATGACATCAGCAGACATGCCAAAGAAGGGCAATGAAGGTTTTAGTGACTGCGCATGGCCTCAAAACAATTTCTCCCACACACACACACACACACACAGGTGCCACATATGGGAATATAACTCCTATCTAATTAGTTTATCACACTACAGCATTACGCAGTTATAGGATGTGCCACGGCAATTACTGGGCTACTACTTCCCAAATGGTCTATTTCAAGATGAAGATATCAGCAGGCTTGCCATAGTAGGGCAATGGGGAGTGCAGTGTGTGTGCATGGGCCATAACCCATTCATCTAGATGCAGACACACAACACTCAGGCACACACAGGTTTATATTCCACAGGTACGTGTATATAACTGCTAGATGACTACTGACTTGTACAGTCATGTTACACAGTTAACACAAGAACCACAGACACTATAGTGCTGAGGGATACCAGAGGAAAACATCTATGGTGATTGACATTTGCACATCATGTGGTTTTTAGCAAAATGGATGTGTGCAGGGTGGGATAGGCCTCATGATGGGAGGCTCTTTGTCACTGTCACTCTTCCACACATCTATGTATGTGTAATTTTGGCCTATTATAGTGTGTTGTCCTTGGTTATATGTGTGTATTCCTATCCAGTGTGTGTGTGCAAAGCATGATTGGTGTGTACTGAGGAGTGTATGCACTAACATCCGTGACTGCCAGATATGTATGGTCCACTGTTGTTGCCAGACATGGGCTTCATTTCTCTAAGTGTGGGAGCATGCCCAGTATGACCTTCTGTATTGAATGTGTGAATCCAATCCAGGTAGATTGTACTCCAGTGCAGGCTTTTGTGTTATATACCTACAGCTAGCAAACTGTTTATGCATGATATCTGTAGATCAGTTGAAAATATGGGGTCAAAATGGGCAAAGAATAGTGGGTTACTGTAGGTAATTGTGCCTGTCCTGCTTCTGCTACATGGTCCTGGTTTTTGCAGAGATATTCAGGCATATGTACTGTTGTACACTGATGTTTTATGTCATCAAGTACTGTTAGTTATACATATTTGCTTGCAGTGATGTCCTGGGGAACACAGGGTGAATGCAGCTTTGTCCAGTATTGTGGTCAGCAGCCTACATATTCTTGCACGATCATGCCATTCTGGAGGGGAAGCTGCAGACATTTGCTGCTGGGTCTGTGTAAATGGTTCAGCACCTTGGTACACTGGTGGCAGAGGATCCTAGGCTTATACATCCATCGACGTGACAGTATGGCCATATCCTGCTGTGGCCATACCTCACAGCTGTACAGATTCACACAGGTTACCCAGCTGCAGGAGTCATAATTCTGGACATTACCCGTTCAACCTGTGGCTTATGAGCAGGTTTGTAGCCACCCATTCCTGTGTTTGTAGCCAGGGATAGTATGTGCATATGGCTGAGTTTCAGAGTTCACACACTGCATGCCACCCATGCTCCCACCCCCCCTCTATTATTCTATCCTCTTCCATACATTATGTAAACACTATCTGATATGTTCCCCATAGTTATCACCTCATCCCAGCAGTAATTTGGTGTTGGTCCACAGTTCATGCAGTAGGACATGGTGGACATGTTACTTGTGATTTGTCCACATGGCCTTGCATTTGGGTTCTGTGGACTGTGTTATGTTGTTGTTTAGGAGTTCATGACATAACATGCATTGGCAGTATGGGTGAAACACAGGCCATTGGCAGAGGACTGCAGGCCATTTGGTAGTGATGCAAGCCATCTGTAGCAGGCTTTTGAATTCTGTCACTCCTGCAGTCCCAGACTACAATACACTATATTCTCCTGGGGTAACAGGGTAGATGTGCAAGGTGTTCATGCCAATACTTTCTGTCAGTATTGATCCAGTGGTGTGGATACCGGCAGGGTGCTGCTTACAGCTAGGGACACACCTGCATGGGACACCTGCTCTGCATGCTGCATTCTTTCACTATTGCCATACACAGGTGGGGATCATATTGTACACATTCCCAACAGCGGTGATAAGACCGGAGAGGTCCCTGTGGGTGGTGGTGGGGTGAGCTGGGTGCATGTGTGCTATGGACACTACTTGCATCTTACTCACAGATATGCATCAGGCATTCCACCTATGCTGGTTTGTGCAGGGACATTAGCTGTTTCTCAATACTTCATTCCTATGATCTTTGTGGTCTGCCAGTGTTTGGTCAGATGACATAGGTATTCCCTACTACATGCCCAAATAATGTGCTGCAAGCTTGTATGTACAATTCAAAGGATGTGTCCATTTGACAGTTACATATTATACACTGCCTGTCTGGGGTACTTCCCCCTGTGTACTGCTTGTATATCTGGGCCGGCATTCATGCCATGTCCATCTTTCAGATGGTGACTTGTATTACTTCCAAACATTTATGGTGGCTTACTGCTGGAATGTGTTTTGCTGGGAAGCATTGTGTTTGGCACTGCAGTTGAGAGAACTTTACTCTGTCATTGGCAGTACTGGGCAATGGCCACCAGGACAAACCTCACTATGCATACATACTGACCACTCTCACACAATATACAACACACACCAACCTAACACACACAGACCTGCATGTTGTACACATGCCACAATCTATCCTGCTACCTTGGCCAGCTCAGGTAATCTGTGCTCCACTGTTATTATACCTACACATATATGTTACTACATTTCTACATAGCATTGCGGGGGCACACCTGACTGTTATTACATGTCTAAATAGGATTGGGGAGGCACACCTTACTGTTACTACAGTTCTACTTAGGATTGGGGGGCACACCTGACTTTTTCTACATTTCTACATAGGATTGGAGGGGCACGCCTGACTGTTACCACATTTCTACATAGGAATGGGGGACACGCTTGACTGTTACTACGTTTTTACATAGGATTGGAGGGGCACACCTGACTGTTTCTACACGTCCACATAGGATGGGGGGGCACACGTGACTGTTACTACAGTTCTACATAGGATTGGGGGGGCACACGTGACTGTTACTACAGTTCTACATAGGATTGGGTGGGCACACCTGACTGTTACTACATTTCTATATAGGATTGGTGGGGACACACCTGACACTTGTACACATTTGCTATGATTGTACTGATATTTTAGGTACTCTATTTCATTCTGTATTTTAACCTATCATGCTGACTAGAGGCATATCAGTGTACTACAGGTCTTAGGTTTGATTGACCTATATTTCAGTTTCTGGCTTCTTACCCTTCAGAACTAACATCCCACTGCCTGACCTGTTGTAGTCTTGTCTGTGTAGGTCTGGGTAGGTGTTGCTCATAGCAGTCAATCTGAGGCCTTAGCACAGCCTTTGTTTATGTTTGTTTACACCTGTCCTGCTGGTTGAGACTGTTGTTGTGTACCTCTGACTGGCATGTGTGTTTCCTATGGAAACACATGTGACCCAGCACATTTCCTGCAGTGAGTTTTGTCACCCTGTCTAGTACTAGCTACTATGGTGACACCAGTATTTGTTACAGATCTCATGCTGCCACTGTAGTTGTCTACTATCTGCTGGCATCCCATTCAACCACCCGATTCCATTGCATGCTCACATCCCTTGCATGCTCACTTTCATACCATAGATACAAGTAACAAAACATACTACTCCATCCTGCAATTGGTAGGGAGAGTGACTTACCTTGTGGCTGTGCCTATTGAGGATGGTGCTGGAGGGCTGACACACAGTACACTCCCTATACATGGTTAAGCACAGGTGCTGTCATGTTTGGCATCCCTTTTACTGTATGTGCGAGTCAGAGATAGGTGTCATTTCCTGGGTCCCTACCATGTCAGTGTATGTGCTATGCATTGCCTCTTTGCCAAGGCCTGGGCATACTGGGCACGCCTACATCGGCTTACTGGGGCAGTATCAGGTTGTTGTCCACTGAGTCACTCTGTGCCTGTGCAAGCCTTGGCAATGGTGGGAGGCTGTGTGGCCCTGCCCCATGCTGTTCCTGCTGCAGCTGTTTCTGCAGGATCATATTGTGTAACATGGCATATACGATGACAATTTGGGTACATATAGCTGATGAGTACTTCAAGGCTCCACCAGATGTGTCCATGCAACAGAACCATGACTTGAGCATCCCAAACACACAGTCTGTTATGATTATGGTCTGTGAGTGTGCCTCATTGTGGAGTTCTTGTTCAGGTGTGTGTGCATTTCTGATGGGTGTCATCAGCCACGGCTCCAGTGCATAACCAGCATCCCCCACTAGGTGACCGTAAGGGCTGTCCCCATTGGCAAATCTCTGGTACAGCTACATCAGATGTCAGATGTGGGAGTTGTGATAGCTTCTAGGGCAGCCAGCACATGCATTCATTATAATGACCTGGGCATCACACACAACCTGGCAATTGATGGAGTGGAAACCCTTGTGGTTGATGTATACCTTACCCCATTCACTGGGTGGTGTTTTGATGCATATGTGCATGCAGTCTATAGCACCCATTACCTCAGGGTATTCTGCTGGTCAGTGCCTCACGGGAGTTGGGGAAATATACATGCTCACCGGCATGTGCTGACCTGGCATCCAGTAACTGATGGAGTACCCTGGATGCTGATGCCTGTGAGATCCCCATGGTATCCCCAGTTGGCCTTTGGAAGGTACCTGTGGCTAGTATTCTTAGGCCCACACATACCTTGGTATCCACTGGGATGGGTTTCCCTCTGTTAGTTCTGTGTGTGAGGTGTGGCCAGCACAGCTCAACAATTTGCTGTAGGAGGTCCCTGTCCACCCTATCGTGGTCCACTGGTAGGTTACCCTGGGTCTGTACACTCTTCTCCTTCTCCTCACTGTGGTTTGTTCGACAGCATTCTTATCCTCACCACCCACAGCCTCTTCCACATGTTGGTGTACGATAGCTATTGCAGCCCCTATCATTTTGTTGGTTTTGTTTGTTAAAATTTGCCTACTTTTGTATACCAATGGTGTAGAGTTTGTGGGAAAAACCAGAAGGAAAGGTGTTTGCATAGTTTATAGTGGTGTGCTGGGCTTGGCTGCTGCCTGTGTCATTGGCTGATTCTGATGCATTTCACCTGACAGCTATGCTAGTGCTCCTAGATTACCTTCCTACTGCAGTTTTCCCTTCCCATTGCCTTACTGTTTAAGCCCAGGGGCACGCCACGCAAACACAGTGCTCAGATGTGCACGGAGCTGCTATTTCCTGGTTTACCTTTTTTTCCTTAAATACATGGTGTGCGATGTGCACACCCATTTAGGCAATGTAAAGAGTGAAAGGCAGTCTCAGACACACACCCTTATTTTGCTCTGCTAAGCTAAGGGCAAACCCGAGCCAAAGGGCTCCAATAAGCTTACAGTATGCCTGACACACACCCCTAAGCTAACTCTTAGGCTTGCACCATGGTATTTCTGCACTTACACTGTTGGGTGCTGGCTACCACTGAGGGGAAATCCGGGATTCAGTATCATTCCTCTCATTTGCATAGGATTGCTTGCTAATGCATAAGTACATGTCTCACACTGAGCCTTCCCCCTTAGCAACCACTATTCACTGGATATGTTTTCTTCTGCCTGCCATTGAGTATAATGGCAAAATAGTGATTTTGGATACAATGCTTATTTCAGTTTTTTTTAATTTTCTGCTTGATCCCATTTGCGTGCCACTGCCCTACACTTAAACAGCCGAAATTGGCTAAAAAAAGTTTTTTTTGCCAACTGTTTTCCATGCCAGAGGCCATATATTTTGCCATTGGCATGCTTTACATGTACTATACACCCTTTATTTGGAGCTGTCATGTTTCCGTTTTGTAGTTTGCAGAAATGTACTCGGTTACTAACCGAATACATTTCTGCACACTACACTAGTCCTGCACGGCCGACTGACAGCTTTCTGGATTTCAAATTCACCTCATTTGCATGGTTTTCACCTGCAAATGGGGTCATTTACATACAGGAGCTGTGTTCATGCAGGAATAGTGCAGGAGCACTCGTGCACATCCCTGGAGCTTATTTCTGGATCGCACATCAGCCATATTGCCTCCAGCAGCTCCTGCACTATTCCTACATGCTGTGCAGAGCTTGCTGAATCTGGGGGTATATGTTCCATCTCTGATTTTATATATATATATATATATATATATATATATATATATATATATATAATATATATATATATATATATATATATATATATATATATATATATATATATATATATATATATATATAGGAAAGTTTGCCTGTGTAACAGGATTTATGTTGCAAGGTTAATTAAAAAAAGTATTAAAATATGAGAATGTTGCTTAATTTCAGGGGAAATAAAGTCTAGTTTATTGATTAAGAATAGTCTGAGTTTGTATGCCCAGCCATAGAGATTTGTCTAATTCAAATTCTTGTATTATATATCTTTCTGCTTAAGTAAAAAAAAATTATTTAGATCAGATGTTATTAAAATAGCTTGGGTAAAAGCAATAGGAAATTAAAAAAAATCCATTCTTTGTAAATAAGGTGGTTATATATAAAGTTTCTAAAGGTTGGTAGACTATCAAAGGTATAATTTGTTGAATTGTTTGGTATAATATGTGTAGTAAAATAGTTTTTTTAAATCCATAACATTGAATTATTTAATAAATCCATTTTATATGATTGTGGTTTTATTAGTTCCATGCTTATTAATTCCCAGTATGTTTTCCTTTTGGCTGAATAGGATCTATTTAGTAGTTGCAATAATGTACTTGTGATGGCAGTGCCCTGGCCCAGCAATCAAGGAGCCTCAATCCTTACCACTAGCACCAGGGAGGGTATCTCATATAAGAGGAAAGGATAACAAATATACACAGTAAAGTACAATTTTCCTTAAGCGCACACAGAGATCATAGTCAGTCTGGGGCTGGTTGATCCCTTGCTCCCCAGGTCCCCATTGAGACTCCCCACTGGCACAGCTATAGGGTTCAGATCTCAGCCTAGCTGGCAAGCTAATCTCCAGTACCCTCTCTGTCTCACCAGTGCTTCATGTCCCTGCCCAGGTAGCTGACACACCACGCATACTTTGAGATAAGTATTTATACAACTTCACAGACACTCCTGGGAAATGCTGACACAGATTCTCCAGCTGTGCCCCTTTACCCAGACTATACAGTAGTAATTACTGCCACCACCAGCTATTACTTATCAGCTACCCAAAGGCCCATAAAAGGGTGTCCAATTATTATTGTGTAATATTATTATCCAATTGACAAGTGTGACTAATCAGTCTAAGGCTTATTACAGTGGCTTTGTACAATAAACTCTATAAATATGCACTGTACTCTAGAGCTTAACTTAACTCTACACAAACCAGCCACAGGTAAAAGGTTTTAAAATATTTAATAATAAATAATTAAAACACAAGACAATACTTCTACACCACAGTGCTATCCAAAAGTTCAGAGATCACACAGAAACTTAAAACAAATTAGAAGGAAAGTTTGGATATAACAGAAAAACACTTAAGTCTAATCTTTATAGTCCAAGCTATTTCTACAAGAAAACATACTTATAAAGTAACTTACTTTCATAGAGCAAGCATAAGGCAGTGCTGAGAGTTGGATATCAAGATCAAAATGCTTACAGTCTCTCAGCAATAGTTTAAAATGACTTACAAACATCTCTGCTGGGCCCTCCCAGATTAATCATTTTGGAACTTAGGTTTTCCCAGTATACACATTACATCATTTTGACACTTAGTCTGGAGTTCCCAGGCCAACAGACTGCATTACTTAGCAAGCTAACACCTGCTCAGGAAACTACAATAATAAAAGATATTTCACATGTACATTCTAGTAAGTATTCCTTAAGTTAAAACAATAGAAATAATGTGTTCAGCTAGCCTCTTCGGCATCACTATCTAGATCAAAGGGTATACAAGACATAATTTTAACTGCAAAAGAACAGATGTGAAATGCTTGGCTTAGTTTTCCTTACAGCAGACGGCAATGTTGCTACAATCTTGATGTTCACATTTTACAGTGTTTTCTTTCATTTAAAAATCAAGCCTGTATTTTAAATTTATATTTACAAATTATAGAATTATGTATCAAATTCTGTCTGACTAGGCTGGCAGCCTTCACCCATCTTCCACAATTTTCACAGTTCTGATTATGGAGGAGAATGAATATAAATTTAGATCTGGAAAAGCTATTCCCCCTTTTTCCAACTTCTTAAGTGATATTTAAAGGCTATTCTTGATTTCTTGGGGGACCAAAAGAATTTAACAACATTGGGTTTACTTTTTAGTAAGAGTTTTGGTAGGTAATAGCAGAATAGACTGAATAACATAAATAATCTTGAAGGATTATCATTTTTATAAGTGTTGTCTTTCTTCAGTTGTAAAATAAATTGTATTCCATTTCAGTAAAAGTATTTGAATGTTTTCATAACATTTATTTTAGTTTAATTGTATTATTGTCTTAATGTCTTCAGCCAGAGTGATTCCTAAACACCTAATTTGATCAGTGTTGGGTTTATGTTTATTATCTTTTGTATTTATTTTATTTTTGATTGAGTATATGGGCAAGATCTTGGTTTTGCTATTATTAAATGATAAGCCTGACATTTTCTGAAATACATTAATGAGATCAAATAATGAAGTTAGCGAGGAATCATTTCCTTTTATAAGCACATCATCAGCAGAAAGCTGAATTTTAGGGGATGTTTCCGTATTAATTTCTAGTCCCTCTGTACTTTTGTTTTTCCTTATGTTATTAGCCCAGGGTTCCATAATTAGAATAAATAGTAAAGGAGAAAGTGGGCAACCTTGTTTGCTTCCTTTTACAACAGGTATATTAGTTGATATGGATGAGACAATTTTAATATATCCTAAATACCCTTTATATAGGTGTTCTAATAAACCTAATAAATCTATAAAGTTTTTTGAGAAGTTTTGACATTCAAGCAAAATGAACAAATAGTCCCAATTTATTGAATGAAAACATGAATTTATGTCCAAACTTATTAGTCAGATCTTTTTTCTTTCTTTAGGAATAATCAATTAATGCTAACGTTATTTTAATATTATTGAAAGTATTTCTGTTAGACTCAGTGATCTTCTGACAAATCCCTTCTATTTATAACCAAACCCAACAGCTCATCTGGCTTCCCCATAAACTCTCACATAGTATATGAAACCTGGAACTCCATCCCCTAACAGTTTGTTAGACCATCACCAAAGTATTTCAAGCTTCATCTAAAAACACATCTACTCAACTCATGGTGCCGCAGAATCACCCCACTTGATAACACCATTCTTCTCTCATTTAGCAACTCTCCATACCAAACTCTTCAGCCCTTCCCAAACAAAGAATAACTGCATAAAATTACAACCTATAATATGTCTGAATACTGTATTAATAATGCAATGAATGACTTATAAATTATAAGTGCGTCTGTTTGCATATAATTCTACTGCTCATTTCTTGCTCTGTGTTTTTGTATATATTGTATAAAACTGCAACTTCCTATGCTTAAGTGTATAGTGCCAATGGTCGATGCCACTGTCAATGTTCAGTCATATTGCACTGTAGCTTTACTCCCTAGACCTCAACTTAAAATTTAAACATGTCAGACTTTCCTGGTGAACTAAAAACAATAAATAAATAAATTCCTTCCTCCTTAAACAAGAAAAATTGAAATCTTGATTTGTCATAAAAATAAACATAATCATGAAATGTAATGATAAAGAAAACATATGTAAGATACTTTAGGATTCATTCCAAGCATATATGTTTGGGGAAAGTTTTTAATTGGTAGAAAGAGAAAATTCAAACTATGGGAAAATTAATTATTGTAAATTCAAAATGAATTTCAAAAATAAATAAAAAGGATTTCCAAAATGGAGACATGACTTTGCTTGGTTAGAAACTTTAGAAAAGAATTCCTTTACAGACAATACATAGCGTCCAGATAATTAGTGAGAGGAGCTGAGGAATAGGATTCCTAATTTAATTATTAATATCTGGAAGCATCCGTATTGTGCTGGACTGCTTATATGGCTTGCTTGCTGTTCTCTGCTTGACTATTGCTGATCTGTCTGCATTTGATTTTGAATTGAAATTTTTCACTTAAAGTTTGGTTAATTCTAGTTTTTTTTATCTTTTTCTTATATTACATTTGTTTTGTTTTAAGTTTTTTGTTCTTTTGGAGTTTTAAGGGGTGTTGGCAAGGTTCAGTTAGAAAAGTTCAAAAAGAATTCCCTTGCTGACAGTGAGTAAAATCCATCTAATTAGTGGGAGTATTTAAGAAATGACATTCCTTATTTAACTGGCAATATTTGGAGGGCTAGCCACCCAGTGGTGTAAACATTGGCTCTAGATGATTGTCAGTATTGAAGTGACACCTTGACCCCATCTGCAATAATGGGGAAAAAGGAGTTGTGGATAGATGGATTAGGCTGCATCTTTATTGTGCTGGAGTGCTTGGTTGGCTTGCTTGCTGTTTTCTGCCTGACTATTGCTGATCTTTACATTTGATTTTGACTTGGTGGCTTTTGAGTTGCCCACCCTTACTATAAATCTGAAAAGGAAGAAACTGATATCCAAGAACAAGAAGAAACTTAGCAGACAAAGAATACCCTCCACAGCTTGAACAAGAAAATCAGATATCTGGTAAAGTCCTCTAAAGCTAGTTATGAGGCTACATTATCTTCCCTAGCTAAAGACAATCATAAGGGATTCTTTAGCTATGTCCAATCCAAAAGGAAATACCCAGCTATGTGCCAAATGTATAGTGGATGGTATCACTCACATGGAACTTGAGGAAATTGCCAACATGCAAGCAGACAGATTGGCACAAACCTCACCCCCTTTTGCCACCAGCCACACCCCAAAGCATACCTTACACCTGTTCTCTCCTAAGTATCTCTAATTAGCAGGTCATATCCACACTCTCCAAGGCCAAAAATATAGCCTCTATGGGGCCAGATAAAATCCCAGGCCACTTACTAAACAACCTGAAACATGTCCTAGTGGATCCACTTGGAACTCTTTAACCATATCCTGAGCACTGGCTTTGCTCCAGCAAAGTGGAGAACAGTAACTGTAATCCCCTTATACAAAGGGGGTCCATCAACCAAACCTGGAAACTATAGATCCATAAGCCTTACCAGCCTGATCTTCAATGATATGGAAAGAATCATTGTGGAACTTATCAACATTGATATATGCAACCTTCAAACTCTCTACCTGACCCAGTTTGACTTTGTTATAGGTAGATAGAATGTCACCAAAACCTGGATGAAGGCAAAGCAGTACATAGTACCTATCTTGACTTGTTCAAGGCTTTTGACACAATTCCCCACTCAGGTATCATCAAGAAACTTTACCAGCTGGGGATTAACCCATTTCTCACTACACGGGTAGCTAACTGGTTCACTGACAGAACTCATGATGTCAAAGTCGGGCATTCCACCTCCACCAGTATAGAACAGTTACCAGTGAGTCACCACAAGGTTCTCTGCTGAGCCATGTACTATTTGGAATCTATTTTTTGGAAGTGCAGGTAAAAGTAGACAGCCTGTGGCTTACCAAGTTTGCAGACAATTGCAAACTGGGAACAATCACTGAGACCCCTAAAGATATTAGCATATTATAGGAGGGATTAACGCAGACAAATGATTGGTGGCAAAGCCATAGTCTAACACTAAATGCAAACGTGTGCATCTTTGTCCCTGTTGGCAGAGAGGTAGCCCCTGCAAATTACAATATAGGCAGTACCCCGTAAGCTTGAACCCAGAAATGCATGACATGGGAACACAAATTCATAGCAGTCTAAACTTTGATCACCATGTGTCCACAGTGGTACGCAAAGCCTTTTATGTTTCATACTTCATAATAAGGGCATCACATTCAAGACCAAGGATGTTATAACTTTTCTGTATAACACCCTAGACCACTAATACAGTAAAGTGCTCCCTTTTGCATGTATCCCACCAGACACCTGCAGCAGCTGGAGAGACCACAGAGGTTCCTGACCAAAAGAATTCAGGGACTCTAAAATATGACCTACATGGAAAGACTAAAAGCCCTGTCACTGTACTCTGTGTCCTACAGGCTGCTGACAGACAACCTGTGCCTGGCCAATATAGCAGTCCTGACCCTGCCCTAATGGAAATCCTGCATGTCCACAAATCAAATAGGACAAGAGTCACTAGCTCCAGAGATCTCAATCTAGCCTGTGGCTTAAGCAAAACATGGAGAGACAGATATGTCTCCTAGAAATTATTGTCACTCTGAAATAAACTCCCAATTCACATTAAGCAGAGCTCCTCAATGACCCTATTTAAGTGCAACATGGACAACTGGATGGGAGACTGTAAATTCACCCATGGGGTGGCACCTGTGTCCTCATGGACAGGGACACCTGGTGCTGATCATAGATGTGCTCTGCAGACAATTAAATCATCTAACAATAGTCAATTTGGGAATACAGATATTAAATGGCTAGTCTTCTAAAGCCCCTAGGGCCATCAGCCTTGCAACCTCCTATAAACCTATGAACAAATACATCAAATAAATAAATATCAAAATGTACTATCTCATAAAACTGAACTGTCTCTTCAAAGATTGAGATGCAACTATTATGCAATGTTAGCAAAATAAATTTTAGCAATTTCCACTTATATTCAAGTAATTAAAAGTACTAAGGATAAGAAATTGAAAATGGAAATTAGGAAAAGATTTTTCAGAATTTAGAGGTTATTACAGTAAACTGTATAATAACATAGAATATACTGATAAAACTAACTCTTGCATTATTGAATTTGTTACTGGTTTGATCATTTCACAAATTACATTATCTAAAAACAAAGTTCTTAATGATGCTAAATTCAATTAAATCAAACAAACAAACAAAGAAATCACAAATAATAAAACTCCTAGCAAAGATTGTGTTATACCAGTATTATACAAAACTTTATCAATGAATGTATTACTTCTATTCTCAAATGTCTTAACAAGCATTCTGTCACATCAAATTATACCACAGTTGTGGCAGTATTCATTAATTCTCCTATTTCAAAAGAAAATAAAGACCCATAAAATTGTCCTAAATAAAAAACAATTAATAAATGTGAAATACATTTTTTGTTTATTTTAATGAAATTGAAAGAAAAAATATTGCGAATAGTTTGATAAATAATGATCAAACAGTTTTCATAAATAAGTGACAGACAGACTCAGGCCAACATTAAAATAACTTTAACTTTGATAGATATAATGAATATTTGATACTGTTAATTGGAGCTTTTTCTTTAAAATTTGGAATGGAATGTCGTTCAGATTCAATAAGAATTTATATAATAAATTAAAAACATGTGCTATAGGACTCCTCGTGTGATCCAAGAAAGCCACGGTGCCTAGCTACAGGAACTTGAATCAATCTGTATTTTTAAACACGTTTATTAAATTATCACTTGTGATATATGCAAATTTAATCCCTCAGTATTGAACTCAACACCATTTTCTTAGGTGATCTAAACTATCCAACTATATAATGTGAAACCTAGACTACCACTGTTGCACAAGAACAGAGATTACTGAACTTTGTTGATGTGAACACCTAATTAGAGTACCCATTAGGAGGAACAATATCTTAGATTTTGTCCTTATGAATATGTGACATCTTGCACCATCCCTTGCATAAGTTTGTCACTTGCCTTTGAAATAAAACTGAAAGCAGAAACCCCTTACACTCAAATTATCTTTACAAAATTTTTAAGACAAACTACTCCTAAGGTACTGCACTGTAAAGCTTCATATCCATACCAAACCACAAACCCTTACACTACTACACTATAACAAATAAACAGCTGCATAGATAGAGTTGTGATCTGTAGAAACAAGTGCACAGTAAACTTCAGTTACAAACTCACATGACTGATCCATAATATCAACAAACGTTACAATAAAAGGAAATCATTATTTTCTGAAAATGATAGAGCCCTTGTAAGTGAAATAAACAAACATATCAGGAACTTAATAAAATCCACCAAAGAAAACTTTGATGCTAAAATATATTTTTCAGGCCAAAGACAATCACAAGACCTTTTTTTTTAGTTATGTTGCAAATCTTGGAGGCACAATACAGCAATGCACTGGGCTGATTGTGAACAATGTTATCTACACTGAAGCTGAAGATATAGCAAACCTACTGGCCAATAAAATCATCTCTAACTTTAACACTCTCTCCTATCCATCTGTCCCAAAAGATATACCTAAAAATAGTTTACATCCACCTATCTCACAAGGCCAAGTTCAAAAAACCCTGTCTTAAAGGTAAACATACTTAATCAGTGGATTCTGACAATATCCCTGGATGTATCCTAAATAGCATAAATCATGATTTATCCACATCCCTAACACTGTTCAGCCTTAGCCTTCATATGAACTCTGTATCAAGTGAATGTAGATGTTACAGTCATCTGTTTGCATAAGAGTGGGCCTTTCACAGAATCAAGCAATTAAAGATGCATATGTCTGACCAACCTTATATGCAAAGTCATGGAAAGACTTATCATTAAGGTAATCAAAAAAGACATAGGGAACTTCTGAACAATGGACTTCCCTCATTTTGGATTTATCAAGGGCAAGCCATGCTTTTTCATCCTGGTGGACAATTTTTTTAAATGGTCACCAAAGCAAAGGATGATGGTAAAATAGTACAGACCAACCACTTTGACCTGGCCAAAGCTTCTGACACTGTCCCCTGCTCAGGCATAGGTAAAAAGCTAAATAAAATGGGAATAAACCCCTACATCACCAACTTAATTGTCAACTATCTCACAGATAGAATGCAAGAGATCAAACAAGCAAAGCTATGTCCACAAAGAGATTAGCCACCAGTGGTCTTCCCCAAGTTTCAAGTTTGAGTGTGTATCATGGCTACATTTCAATAATGACTAATCTAAATTTTAGTCTTACATAAAAGTCAAACTTCAAGTTCATTACTGGACTTTAATGTATGACAAGTAACAAATGGAAGATGGTGTCTTGGAATAAATTTATTTGATAATTGGGAAGAAATATAGAACAGAAATTTCAATAAAATGAAAAATTGACTTATTGAAGATCATAATTATGTTGTAAATAAATCTACACGTGAAACAAGACTTCAAATTATAAAATTAATAATGATTCCTAAAGTGAACATCCCTTTCTGAAAGTAAAGCACAAATTAATAAGTTAAATCATTTTTTAAACTTTTGATGGCATTCCAACAAATTAGATTTGCATTAAAACACCTTATAAAGTCAAGGGGTAAGGCTACTATTAAAAACTGGATATAGAAACTATTAAAGTAATAGCTCACTGGTTAGATGTTGGTTATACTGCTATTTTGAAAACAATGCAAGGTATGTTATTTAGTTTAATGAAACTAAAAGTTACTCAAACTTCTGTAGAAATTAAACATACCGGAATTTGAATAATACTGTGTAATTACATTCAGGGCAACACATATTCCTCTACATTTTCTTCATGTATCAATAATATAATAAAAATACTTATCAATATAATTTTATTGGTTATAAAACAAAAAAAATGTTTTCATTTATTAACACCCTTTGGTATTGCTAAGAACTCTTAGAAAGTGCTAACATTTTGAAAATGCCTCATAGAAAACAAACACAAAAATCAATGTATGGTATAATTGTTTTCAAGTTTTAGGAAAAAAAAAACATTTGCAACTCTTTATTCTTGAATTTTGATTAAACTCAGATGAGTGTGTTTTGGAGAAAAGAACTGGAAAAAATGCAAACAATAAATTTTGTGTTACAGTTCAACTTAGAATATTTATGTCAGATTGGAATACAACAATACATCTTATGAAAATATATTAGATTAATTCAACAAGTCAATAGTTTATAAATATGAGCTAAAAGAGCATTTCTGGGAGTTTATATTACAAGAGGAGAGGGGAAATATGTCAGATAAAGACAAAAAATGTTAAATTCACTAAGTAAGTCATCATCGGCAGAATACTGGAAAAATTTACAAGGATTGTTACTATTATGCTTTCTTCACACCTGACACGATTGCTAAAATTAAAAAAAGACAGTGATGTGGTTGGCTGAAAATGTAATTATGAATTAAAGGTTATCTGGAGACATAGCCAGTGGGATTCACTATAGGGTCTTGCATATGCTGAACTGCTTGTGCTAGAAAGGCCATGCTCCCACAATGTGCTATTTTGCAATTCATACACAGTAGCAATGACAAGGTAAGACTTCAATATCTGCTAATTTACATTACTCTGAATTACATTTGCTATCACAGAGTGCAGATCATTGCAGATCTGCATATTGTGATAGTAATCTGCTGCTCATATTGGCAGTGGCATTCCTCCAGTCACAGTATCTCACACAAACACAGACACACACACACACACACACACACACACACACACACACACACACACACACACACACACACACACACACACACACACACACACACACATACACACTTGCACATGTGCACAAGCACGTGTGCACACACACACACACACACACACACACACACACACACACACACACACACACACACACACACACACACACACACACACACACACACACACAAACACACACTACAGCCTCAGTCACTGTCCTTTACCTATCATTCCTGCTATAGTTTCTCTTCCATCATAATAGCTGAAGTGCCATTCAGCATGTATCTATTATTCCCTGGTAGTCTAATGGAATGTCGTTCAGATTCAATAATAATTTATATAGTAAATTAAAAACATGTACTATAGGACTCCTCGTGTGATCCAAGAAAGCCACGGTGCCTAGCTACAGGAACTTGAATCACTCAGTATTTTTAAACACCATTATTAAATTATCACTTGTGATATATGCAAATTTAATCCCTCAGTATTGAACTCAACACCATTTTCTTAGGTGATCTAAACTATCCAACTATATAATGTGAAACCTAGACTACCATTGTTGCACAAGAACAGAGATTACTGAACTTTGTTGATGTGAACACCTAATTAGAGTACCCATTAGGAGGAACAATATCTTAGATTTTGTCCTTATGAATATGTGACATCTTGCACCATCCCTTGCATAAGTTTGTCACTTGCCTTTGAAATAAAACTGAAAGCAGAAACCCCTTACACTCAAATTATCTTTACAAAATTTTTAAGACAAACTACTCCTAAGGTACTGCACTGTAAAGCTTCATATCCATACCAAACCACAAACCCGTACACTACTACACTATAACAAATAAACAGCTGCATAGATAGAGCTGTGACCTGTAGAAACAAGTGCACAGCAAACTTCAGTTACAAACTCACATGACTGATCCATAATATCAACAAACTTTACAATAAAAGGAAATCATTATTTTCTGAAAATTATAGAGCCCTTGTAAGTGAAATAAACAAACATATCAGGAACTTAATAAAATCCACCAAAGAAAACTTTGATGCTAAAATATATTTTTCAGGCCAAAGACAATCACAAGACCTTTTTTTTAGTTATGTTGCAAATCTTGGAGGCACAATACAGCAATGCACTGGGCTGATTGTGAACAATGTTATCTACACTGAAGCTGAAGATATAGCAAACCTACTGGCCAATAAAATCATCTCTAACTTTAACACTCTCTCCTATCCATCTGTCCCAAAAGATATACCTAAAAATAGTTCACATCCACCTATCTCACAAGGCCAAGTTCAGAAAACCCTGTCTTAAAGGTAAACATACTTAATCAGTGGATTCTGACAATATCCCTGGATGTATCCTAAATAGCATGAATCATGATTTATCCACATCCCTAACACTGTTCAGCCTTAGCCTTCATATGAACTCTGTATCAAGTGAATGTAGATGTTACAGTCATCTGTCTGCATAAGAGTGGGCCTTTCACAGAATCAAGCAATTAAAGATGCATATGTCTGACCAACCTTATATGCAAAGTCATGGAAAGACTTATCATTAAGGTAATCAAAAAAGACATAGGGAACTTCTGAACAATGGACTTCCCTCATTTTGGATTTATCAAGGGCAAGCCATGCTTTTTCATCCTGGTGGACATTTTTTTAAATGGTCCCCAAAGCAAAGGATGATGGTAAAATAGTACAGACCAACCACTTTGACCTGGCCAAAGCTTCTGACACTGTCCCCTGCTCAGGCATAGGTAAAAAGCTAAATAAAATGGGAATAAACCCCTACATCACCAACTTAATTGTCAACTATCTCACAGATAGAATGCAAGAGATCAAACAAGCAAAGCTATGTCCACAAAGAGATTAGCCACCAGTGGTCTTCCCCAAGTTTCAAGTTTGAGTGTGTATCAGGGCTACATTTCAATAATGACTAATCTAAATTTTAGTCTTACATAAAAGTCAAACTTCTAGTTCATTACTGGACTCTAATGTATGACAAGTAACAAATGGAAGATGGTGTCTTGGAATAAATTTATTTGATAATTGGGAAGAAATATAGAATAGAAATTTCAATAAAATGAAAAATTGACTTATTGAAGATCATAATTATGTTGTAAATAAATCTACACATGTGAAGAAAGACTTCAAATTATAAAATTAATAATGATTCCTAAAATGAACATCCCTTTCTGAAAGTAAAGCACAAATTAATAAGTTAAAGCATTTTTTAAACTTTTGATGGCATTCCAACAAATTAGATTTGCATTAAAACACCTTATAAGGTCAAGGGGTAAGGCTACTACTAAAAACTGGATATAGAAACTATTAAAGTAATAGCTCACTGGTTAGATGTTGGTTATACTGCTATTTGGAAAACAATGCAAGGTATGTTATTTAGTTTAATGAAACTAAAAGTTACTCAAACTTCTGTAGAAATTAAACATACCGGAATATGAATAATACTGTGTAATTACATTCAGGGCAACACATATTCCTCTACATTTTCTTCATGTATCAATAATATAATAAAAATACTTAGCAACATCATTTTATTGGATATAAAAACAAAACAAATGGTTTCATTTATTAACACCCTTTGGTATTGCTAAGGAATTCTTAGAAAGTGCTAACATTTTGAAAATGCCTCATAGAAAACAAACACAAAAATCAAGGTATGGTATAATTGTTTTCAAGTTTTAGGAAAAAAAAACATTTGCAACTCTTTATTCTTGAATTTTGATTAAACTCAGATGAGTGTGTTTTGGAGAAAAGAACTGGAAAAAATGCAAACAATAAATTTTGTGTTGCAGTTCAACTTAGAATATTTATGTCAGATTGGAATACAACAATACATCTTATGAAAATATATTAGATTAATTCAACAAGTCAATAGTTTATAAATATGAGCTAAAAGAGCATTTCTGGGAGTTTATATTACAGGAGGAGAGGGGAAATATGTCAGATAAAGACAAAAAATGTTAAATTCACTAAGTAAGTCATCATCAGCAGAATACTGGAAAATTTTACAAGGATTGTCACTATTATGCTTTCTTCACACCTGACATGATTGCTAAAATTAAAAAAAATATGAATTAAAGGTTATCTGGAGACATAGCCAGTGGGATTCACTATAGGGTCTTGCATATGCTGAACTGCTTGTGCTAGAAAGGCCATGCTCCCACAATGTGCTAATTTGCAATTCATACACAGTAGCAATGACAAGGTAAGACTTCAATATCTGCTAATTTACATTACTCTGAATTACATTTGCTATCACAGAGTGCAGATCATTGCAGATCTGCATATTGTGATAGTAATCTGCTGCTCATATTGGCAGTGGCATTCCTCCAGTCACAGTATCTCACACAAACACAGACATACACACACACACACACACACACACACACACACACACACACACACACACACACACACACACACACACACACACATTCACACACACACACACACGCACACACACACACACATACACACACACACACACACACACACACACACACACACACACACACACACACACACACACACACACACACACACACACACACACACACACACACACACACACACACAAACACACACTACAGCCTCAGTCACTGTCCCTTACCTATCATTCCTGCTATAGTTTCTCTTCCATCATAATAGCTGAAGTGCCATTCAGCATGTATCTATTATTCCCTGGTAGTCTAGTTTATTCCCCACCCTCCAATCTCCATGCTGCTGTTGCTTCTGTTATGGCAGTTTAATCCTTGATTTAACCCTAGTGTCTAGTGGTACCCCCAATCCCCATTGCAATGTTGGTGCTTTTATGGCACATCAGTACGTGGCACCTTGATGGTCCAGTTTATCCATCCACCCCAAATCCCTGTTTGATGTCAGTGCTGTTAGAGCAATTAAGTATATGTTATTCCTGGTAGTCTAGTGTACCCCTGTCCTAATCCCCATTTTTATGTCAATGCCCTTATGGCACTTCTATGTAAGAATGATCCCTGGTGATCTATTTTTTTCCCATTACCCATGATCTCATTACTGTTGTTAGTGCCATTACTGCACTTCTTTTTAAGAGTGTTCACTGGTGTCTTGTGGCCCTCATCACTTGATCCCCATAACAGAGTTGAAGAAGATTGTTTAACACAGCCTTTTTGCCATGTTCACTACTGTGACTATGGTGGTGCCAGACATGCTGATCTACATAGCCAAATGATTTCTTGAATTGCTTGGCCATGAAGATGCTTTCCTAGAGTAGGTTCCAGGGAGAGAGAGACCACATGGCTAATTAGAACATATTTCTCCCCAGAAAGTCTTGCATTCTGCACAGCTATGGGCCCTGCACTACACAGTGCTACATGTCTTCTTGACAGAGGATGATGCTGTATTGTATTAGAGCATTTGCTGAATTGGGAAAAGAAACTGTGACATGTGCAAAGTGGTGTACATATTGCAGCACCTTAATGAATCCCGGCAATAGTGTATGAATAATCACATTTGAAACTTTAAAAGCTTTGTGGTATGATCATTTTTGTATGTTGGGGAATTTTATCTTTCTTAATGCTCTTTTTACACAAATGTAAAAAGTGATCAATGTTATATCATATGGACTACTCTCGTACTTACAAGTAAAAATATTACAGGAAATTGGAAGAATTCTGCATCTCCTCATTTAAAAAAATTTCTACAACTTCCAGAGGAACTAATTAACAAATTGGAAATCAAAAAAGACAAAAACATCTCAAAACAAAGTGTTGTCAATCTGTGGTCTAAAGTTTAACAACTGTTATGCAAAGGGGGTTAAACATGTTCTATCTTCTGAATCTATATACATTTTGTTTAAAAAATATTATAGAACAGCATTTTGTGTATAAAAAAGATTGTAATGTGCTTTTTCCTCCCAAGTACTTTTTAAAATATGTAACCATGTTTTAAGTTTGTGTATTGTTAACTGTGACAAAATAGTTCTAAAACAAAAAGTTTAACTCAATTTTATAAGGAAAAAGAAAAAAAGAAAGAGGAGTATAAGCACTTCATTCTACAGAGAGGTAGTGGAAGTCACAGAGGGTAAAAGAACTATCTCTTATATGCATATTTTCATATTTTCAAGGAAGGTGAGAAAGTTTTCATGATATCATATAGTCACAAAAGTTGATTGGTAATGAGCTGTAAATTGAAATTTGAACGTACTTAGGGTGAGCTGGAGTTCAATGAGCTCATTAGGGTGGCCCATAGACTATCACTTCAGAAGGGATAAAATCATTGATTAACATTGAGACACCTCCACTGGGCTTGGATGTGTTACAGGCACAGAACCCTGAAATCAGTGAGGTGCTATCATTACACTTAAGCCATGTCTCTTTCTGTAAGCAAACATGGTCTCACTCCAGATGCAGCTGTGTCAACAGATATGGCAATTGTATTGTGAATATCCATGGTATTGAAAAGGGCCAACTTGCTGGTCTCCAGTTTATAAACTAATTTCTTAGCCCGGTATGTTCATTAGATGAAATCTGTCTAAAAATGGCATGATAGGTCCAGTATAATGAAGCCCTTAAATGAAAGCTGTAGACCATTCTTTCCAAAGCAATTAGGATTGTAATCATCTCTTCCCAGTGTAACACATTTTATTTTATTCCTATACTGCCTTTACTGGCACAACAACTGACTTTACGAAGTGCTCTTGCCTTGTATGCTAGACAGTATCTGTCATTACAAAATAAGTTTTTCTTTTGTACCTTGACTATCCTATGCTGCATCTGCTTTTCCTCCTACCGGCCTGCATATGATTCTCCTGTTTTACCTGCTTACTAACTAACCTTTACTGATTGTTTGTTTTTCTTTCCTCTTGTGCTTCTCCCTGCTGGGAAAACCTGCTCTGTTCACCCTTGCTATGCTCAGACTTATTCGGCTCCCCTACCCTACCCCCATTCCCACCCCATTCTCATTCTCTTTCTGACCAATCCCCTCACCCACCCAATTTCACCCGCCCCTCCCATCTGTCATCAACTCCTTCCACTTTACTTCTCCCTCTCCCCTCATCTGCTTTGTCCCTTTTCCACTAAACTACTACTTACTCAGACCTTACACTCCTTATTGCTATCAATACACAGTTACCCAGCTGCACCACTACTATGTCAATTTACTACCTCATGATCCCCCCTCTTCTCCTATCACTGTCAACATCTTACCACATATCACTACATTACACAGCACCAACACCTACTCTCTCCACCTACCACTACCCAAATATCTACACCCCATACACTGCTTATCTCTCCTCACCTATTTCTAAGCTCTACCATCTACCTTTTTTCAGTAAAGACATATCCTAGTGATTCACTTTCCACTTGTATAAAACACAACACTCCCTTTATTCTAAACCTACTCTCCTTGCTGCTCACTTTTTTGATGCACTGCTCCTGGATGGCGATATCCAGCCTATCCCTGGGCCACCAATCTCTACATCTCACAATCATATACCTCCTTCCAGACCTTCTCCAACACAGCCCCAAGTCCACAGCCCGTCACCTAAATCTCTAACTTTTTTCTCTCTAAATTTCCAAAGCATAGGGAATAAAATTACAGAACTCATGGATCCAACACCACTCCCCCCATATCTTAACTGTCTCTGAAACCTGGTTAAAACCCCATGTCTCTAACACAGAAATACTTCCCCCAGGCTAGAATATCTTCCATACAGACTGAACAAATAAAAGAAGTGGAGGTGTTGCCATCCTCTACTCAAACCAGCTTACTCTCTCTCCACTCTCACCCCCCCCCAGTCCTTGCTTTACTCCTGCAGTTATATAATTGAAAACTGTAAACTCAACCCCTGTAAGAAAATTGCCATTGTATCCCTATACATCCCTCCAGGTGACAACATCCTTATTCTTGAAAACTTCCTTTCCCGGCTCACCCTAAATATTCCCAATAAAACATTATACTTGGTGATGTTAATTTAGATTGGACCTCACTTTCTTCCTTATCCCGTTTTCATAGTCTCAACTTGTATGGCTTCCACCAACTAATATCCTCCCTTATCAGGAACAATAAAAACTCTACCTCAGGATCCATAATAGATTGGATCCTTACTTCAGATCCTAATCTCTACCATAACCCTGGTACTGTCCCAAACTTTCTAAGCGACCATTCCCCTATCTATATCTATAGATACTCCCAACACTGTCCCAAAGAACACCTTTGACAGGAAATCTCGCAATGTGACTCACTTCAATCCAGATAAGTTCAATTCCACCTTGTCCAACATAAATCAATCTTTCTTAAACAACCTTCCCCTCAATGATCCTGTAACTACTTTCAGTAAGTTATTCCTAGATAGGATAAATGCTATGGCACCTTCCAGAAAAATCAGGGTAAAATCAAAATGCTCCCCCAGGTTAACTAAGCAAACATGCTTTACCATGCATTAAAAAGATACTGCCTTGAAAACTTGGGTCAAAAATAAAACTCCTCCCTTACTACAGAGTTACAAAGAACTTAGAAATGTGTAAAAAAATAGTCATCAAAGATAAAAAAATACTTTCTTTGCCTCCAACCAAAGTTACCCACACAAAAAAACAAAATACTGGTCTACAGTTAATAAAATCCTCCACCCGGGAAACCAACCTACCCCCAATCCTTTCCCCCTCAACACTGCCTCAGACACTGCAGCTCTTTTAAATAATTACTTTATAGAAACAACCCAAAACTAACTCAAAATGCTACTGCCTCTTCTCTACCTTTACATCCCAGTCCTCCCTCCTCCAGTAAATTCTCCCTCCAACCCGTTCCCACTGCCTTCATGAAATTCCAACTGAATAAACGTAAGCCCTGCTTTCCCTCTGAATATAATTTACCTCTGTACTCTCAAAATTGCTGCTAATTCCATTGCTTACCCTGTCTCTATTCTCATAAATCACTCTATTACTGAATCTCTTGTCCCAAAATTATGGAAATCCTTCTACACTATCCCTCTATACAAAGAAGGAAACTCTACTGTCCATCTAACTATTGCCCCATTGCTATACTATTCCTCCCTTCCCAAAATTCTAGAAAAGTGTGTCCACATTCAGCTAATTAAACACCTGCTTGATAATAACCTTCTTACTCCCACCCAACATGGCTTCAGACCTCACCACAGCTCATCAACAGCACTACTCTTTCACACAAGCAGTAGCAGAAACCCGTGACAACAACCTACTTGTCTCCTGTTTATTCCTTGACATCTGCAAAGCATTTTCTACAGTCTTTCACTCTAAAGTGATAACTAAATTCCATGACATCCATCTCTCCTCCACAGATATAAACTGGTTCTCCAGCTACTTATCTAATAAAAAACAATCCATTTTCTGGCAAAATGTTGCCTCCCCTTTTCTTCTTGTCAACACAGGTCTCTCCCAAGGCTCTATTTTGAGTCCTCTCTTGTTCAATATTTTTACTAATAGGTTGTCCTCTGCTGCCAACCTCTCCACACTGTTACTATATGCTGATGACTCTACTCTTATTACCACTGCCCATAGTATTCCAGAACTCCTCGCTCTTACCCAAAACACATTTGCTTCTATAGAAACCTGGCTCAATGATAATCAATGTATACTAAACTCTAAAGAAACTAAACTTTTACTTTTCCTTCCAAAACAACTTGCACAATATAAATCCACTTTCTCTTTCACCTCTCTAAGCAACACCATTATCAAACCAGAACCCCATATTAAATTATTAGTGTCACAACTGATGACAAACTAAAATTCAACATGCATATTCATCAATGCATAAAAAATAAATAAATAAAAAAACACCAGAAACTTGGTTTCCTACACCATAATCACAAATTTCTTATACCCTCCTCCAAACCCTCACTTGCTCTGTCTCTTCTATTACCTTGCCTTCTGCATGCAGCACTAGCCCTCTCCAACCTTCAGTAATCACTTATCTCCAAATTAGAGCAAACTTATTAGATTTGCCTGTAATCTCCCCTACAAATCCCATCACTGCCTCACCCTTAACTCTCTACAATGGCCTAAATTTGCAAAACAACTACTTCTGTCACAACTGCATATTACGCACTCAGTTCTCTATACTCCCACCTTCTGTCCCTCCATCACTAATATTGTATCTCAATATAACCCTTGAAGTCAACTTCACACATCTGACAAGCATTTCCTGGACATATACAAACCATCAAAACATACTGCTAAGTCCCTATATAAATACTCTGTTGCCCATACTTGGAACTCCCTTCTACTTAAAATCAGAAGTATCCCCCATCAGCTCCAATTCAAACTCAAACTCAAATACTACCTAGAAAAGACCTGGTCTTGCCCATGCAAACCCCCAACCTGATTTATAATTACTTTCTTCTTAACTCCACTTTTAATTATCCTAATTTTCTTTTCCTCTCTTCTAATTTCTCTGTCTCTTCCCCCTCTTTCTTTATATCCTCTTTTCTTTATTCCTTTTACCTTTACTCTTTTTTCTTCCTCGTCTATCTTTCATTTTATCCACTTTCTCTTTCTTCCTCTCACTATAACTACTGCTTTAATGCATCTATATATTTTGTCTCTTGTAAATGCTTCTGTATAGGATGTATCCCAGCTTTTTTACTGTGATTGATTTCTTTAAACTAGTGCACAAATGTATTCTATTAAGCCAAACAATACTCTCGACAAACTGCTGAAAATAAGAACACAACAAAACAAGCTGGAGCTAGAAACTTAAAGCACTTACTATATTAAATTCTTTAAGTTTCTAGCTCCAGCTTGTTTTGCTGAGTTCTTATTTTCAGCACAAATGTATTCTATTGTTTATTTCAACTGTATGTAATACTTCTTGTCAATGTACTTATTGTAATGCTATTTTTTGATTAACTGTAACTGTATCTGGAGCTTTTCTCCCTGGGTCTAGAGTGAGAATTGGCCCTCGGTTCAGTTGGACCAATCCAGTTAACAACCAGACCTCCCAACCATTCCGAGTTACTCGGTTTTTACAGAGTTTTGGGGTCCAAATGAAGGAGTTCCACGATTCCCTAGTGGCACCCCTTCATTTCTGATTTTTTTTTTTGCTTTTTTTTTAAATTTTCACGCTGTCGGAGCTGACATCATCATGTGCACAATGATGTCAGCTCCATCAGGCTACCAGCCAGTTGGAATTGAGCTCAAGGAGCTCACATCATCATTTCTGGCTGGCTGAATTGAATTCCAAGCTGGCGGGAATGGGGAACAGCAGAGGAACTTGTGAGCGACCAGGAAGCTGAAACGGCAGGAATGGGGAACAGAACAGCAGAGGAACTTGTGTGCAAGTCAGGAAGCTGAAACAGCAGAGTTTGCCGAGCTGGGAACTACTCAGTGCAGAGTTTGCGAGTAAGGATTAATGGCAGCAACAACAGAGGAATGTCAACTATTCAGGGTAAGGAAGCCCCATATAATACACTTGGTGGCTAGAGGTATTCGGGGTAAAAAGAGCCTACTGTCCCTAGCCACCACCATTTCTGAGGGAATTGAGAGCTATGATTAGACGTGAGAACATGTTTTCCTGCTAACAGTTGAAAGTTATGCTCTGAGCTTTGTCCAGATTTTTTGTACTAAGAGTTGAGAGAGCTATGATGAAAAGTAAGAACATTTTTTTTGTGTGCTAAGAGTTTAGAGCTTTGATAAGAAGTGAGAACACAATTTGTATTCCCCCATTATTATTTTTGTGCTAACAGTTCAGAGATATGGTGAATGAGAATTGAGAATTGAATTTGTATTCCCCCATTATTGGCTTTGTTGTTTGTCCATGTTTTTTGTGTTAAGGTTAAGAGCTATGTTGAGAAGTGAGAAATGAATTCACTAAATGATGGCTATTAAGTTTCAGTCTTCCTATTTTTCAGGCAGCTGCTGATTTGGCATAGTGGTATGTTGTTCTGACTGTAGTGCATAGAGTCCTGGGTTCAAAACCTGCCAGTGAAATGCATGATGGTAACACAACATTTTATTCTAGCAACTTTACAAAATTATACAAGCAATGTTTAAAATGTGTCCCTGGTTTTTGACCTTTTGTGCCCCCCCCCCAAAAAAAAATAAAATTGAAAGTAAGTGCGAGACGCTGTGCAAGATGCCTATGGCTTACACTACTGTCATTCTATTTATTTTATGGGTGTGGAAGCAGACTTTTATGATGGAAAAGTTCTGAATTGGGCAGTTTTGTCATTATTGGTTCATGTGTTTTGTTTCATTGCCTACAGTACAGATTACTGGTAAAAATGTTCAAACAAATTTAAAATGCGCTCTAACATGTGTGTTGTATTATACAAGAAATATAATTTAATAAAGTCAGGAAGGTGAATAAAGAAAAGAACACATGTATGTTTCTTGTTTTGTGTGCAAGGGGCCAATGATTTGAAAACAGCCCAAAGGTAATTTTTATCCACCACTGGTCAGATGCATTTTCTTTGGATGTGGTGTGGGTTTCAAAGCTGTTTCAATGAATGTGAGTTTCAAGGGCAAAGACGTTTTAATGTCAAGCCTGTTTTCATTGTGAGACAGTATTGCTTTGTTTACCAGATAATGGGCCAGATTCAGGAAGCCTCCGTGTAAGAGTTATAACTCTTACACGGAGGCTGCAGTGAAACTGTGTGATGTCAGCATGTCATGCATATGCATGAGGTGCATGAGGCATGCTGAATCACACTAGTAACTCTTACACGGTCCATGTAAGAGAGTAGGGGGCGTGTCAGTAGGCTAAGCCCTGCAAGCGGACACGCCCCCGGAAGACTAGAATGGCTGAAAGTAAACAGCCACG
The DNA here is from genome assembly GCF_019279795.1 of Protopterus annectens. Taxonomy (NCBI): domain Eukaryota; kingdom Metazoa; phylum Chordata; order Ceratodontiformes; family Protopteridae; genus Protopterus; species Protopterus annectens. The sequence continues at coordinate 831,411,733 of NC_056735.1, forward strand.
AGAGAGGCCATGGAAATGTGCATAAACACACTACACAACACATGCCCCGATAGACCATCACTGTATAAAGTGAAGAGATGTAATAAAATTAAATTAAAACCTTTTTTTTTTTTTAAAACCCCGTAAATGTTTGCTACTGTGTGCGCCCGTGTGCACGGGTGTGCTACTAGCGCAATCACAGTTAGCAATCAGTGGAAAAGGATATAAGAACTAAATATGCAAAGTAAGCCAAGAAGTAATAGCTTAGCGGTAGAGTTGCCAGCCTAAGAGTAGGCAGGCAGGGTTCGAGCCCCCACAACAACCTTTTTTTTTTTTTTTGTAAATAAGCACTAAAAAGCCCCCTGACAGTATTGTACACATGTAAATGTATTCCCTTTTGTAAAATGGAATGAAGCGGAGCAGATATTCTGAAGTAACACAATAACAAAAATAGTCAGAAATGTACTGATAGCTAAGCTGCTGTGAGACGGAGTGCCCGTAGCTGAGTAGTGTTTAAAAAGCTGCAAACTGCGTGCCTGTTGCTAGGCATCGGTTGAACAGAGTGAAACTGTTTGCAACTAGCTGTGCTTAGCTGAACATGTGTGTCACTAGCCAATTAAGGTTTATCCCAGCGCACACCATTTGCGCGGCGCTCCCACAAGCTAACTGCCAGTGCGCATGCGTTAGCTCCGCGCAGACCTGGTTTTAAGTGCTTAAAAGTGCTTTTGGCATGTTTGATTGACAGGTCTCAACTCATTTCTGTCAGGAAAATCAAAAATCAGTTGCCAGATTCGAACCCAGGATACCATGCACTAGAGTCAAGGTACTAAACCACTAAGCCATGACAGCAATACCTAGAAATGCAGAAATAGCATATATATGGGATAAAATCCAGAATGGAGCATGATAAAGCATTTTCAGTGAAGTAGATACAATTCCAAAACGGCCAATCAGAGAAATGTGCGGGAAAATCGGCATATATAAGCCCCATAGGCGGGAATACACAGCAGAAACGATTGTAGATCAGAGCTGCAGTCAGAATGAGTGGAGTAGGTGAGGGACGTTGCTTTCGAGCACAGCGTTGGGGCGTTGAGGAGTCCAGATACATGGTCTGGCTCCTTGTCCATCATCACGAGGCCCAACTCATGCAGGGCCAGGTCTCATGGGGAGCATATAGTGCAGAGGCATGGGACCAGTTGGCTCGTGATCTGACCAGTGCTACTGGCATTCCACGCACTGGTGAGCAGGTCCGTCACCACCATGCGGACTTGAAACGACGCAAGCAAGACCAGTTGTCCGAATGGATCCAGGAGGCCCGGGATATGCCCAACGCCCCACTACTGAGTAAGTTACATTTTACTTATGTATGTAAGGATTTCAACTAGCTGATACCATGGAGATGTGTAGTCCAATATTACTTCTTTTGTATTACAGCTGCAGGTGTCCGCTCTATGAATCACGAGATGCATGCCTGTAGGCTGGTGCGGATGCGCCACCGTGCAGGTTAGTAACCCCACCCAGTACTTGTAAATAAATATTATACTGTAGCATGTATCAGAACACTGCAGTGTATTGATTAAAAGTAATATAATGTGCAAGCAAGATTTGAAAGTCTGCAGGTATGGCTGCAACAAGTTCATCAGTATGCAAGTGTAACTGGAAATATAATTGATAGAGTTAAACAGTGCTGTAATACAGATGTCCCACCATTAATTAAATATAGTGTAACCTGCAGTAGTCTCAAGAGTACAGCTTCAGAATCTGAGGTAGTCACATGTGAGATATATCCCTGTTGAAATGCTGAATCATGACAGAAGTGAGGCTGTTGGAAAGTGTTTGAATCACCACTAGTCTAACATGTGAACAAAGCCTAGAAGTAGCAACCTGAACTGTGAATTTGCAGGAAGTGTGAGACTGACAGAAAGGGTCATGTATGAATAAATAAAGTAGTAATAACCCCGGAATATATTAGCCCCAGTGTGTTTCTACAGAACTAAATGCATGTGGGAAGTACAACTTAATATACCAAACTGATTTCAGTGTGTCAGAATCTGGAATGTCTAGCCAAATGCTGTATATGGTGATCACAGTAAACAATTTGCAGATAGAATGAATGATTATCTGACAGACTAAACAGCCATAGTTGTCCCCTGTCCTGACATCAAAGTGTAGCAGGATGATGTATCTGATCAAATTCAAAATAAGTAGGATAGTGATGTATTTGTAACAGGTGTAGCTTGACAGTCAAATAAAATTTATTTTGAAACATCAGCCTCAACTTAATTGTGTACCTATTATAAATGTAAATCAATGTGTAACATATGAATGTGTCATCACTTTCTATCTCCGCCCAACCCTATAATTCCATATAACAACACCCACTAAATAATGGTATGTGAACATTTCATTAATCATGGACATTTGTCCGTTTCAAAATATATGCATGTCTGTTCGTGCATGTGCCCTGTTCATACCTGCAAATCTGATGGCCTGTTGCCATTAATCAACCCTGCATGTTGTTTGACTGTGTATTTCTGTTCAAATAATGCATGTGATATTGATATGCCCCTTGTTCAATGGTGTTAATATCTGGGTGTTTGTTTGATGGGAATACCAATGCATGCTGTTACAACTAATCTGAATGGAATACAATGCCACTAACCCAAACTAACATAACTACTCACAAACCTAGAACGCTTGGGAAGGCAGGTCCCAGCGGACCCACCTCTCCCACCTCAGCTGGTGACTGCATCTGGCACTAGTGCCCAGGCCGGACCCCCCTCCGGTGGCCCTGTGCCACCTTCGGGTGGAAACGCTGCAGGGGATGGGGCCCGTCCCCCCCTCTGCAAGTGTGGCCGGAAGGGTTCGCCCACTCACCCTCCAAGGTGTCCGGTCTGTGGTGCGAAGGAGATCCAAGACACTGTTCTTGGGCCCCTCGCCAGCTCGAGGCTCGTGTGGCACAGCTAACGGCCCCGGCCATTGCCCTGCCTACACAGCCCCAGCACAGCCCGTCCTGGGCTGTGAAGGAACAGTGGCAACTGCCTATGGGTGGGGATATCAGTTCCACTGTTGCCATCTGTGGGCTCATGCATCTTGGAAATCCCAACCTCCGTCCCGTCAATTGTGTAACCCCCCCCACGTGTGTCATACACCGCCCCTGTATGCATCTTGTCTGTCTTGTCTGTTAACCTACCCAACCTACCTCCCCAGCTATACCGACTTCCTTCACCTGACATACCACTCTCACCTGAAAAAAAAAAAGGGCACTCTGTGCCCACAAAAAAATTACGCCCCATACATAGCTGTCCATGTCGCACACATGTCTGCTTGACATTGAAACAGTTAATTACAATTGGCTCTACAACAACTATTAATGTTGTCCTGACACCTCTCTCAGGGGTGAAAGGTTTCTAATGTCTCACCAAAATACATGGAAATGCACAGCTGTTGCTGCCAAAGACATGGGCATCTATGGGCCTTACCTACATCCCTCCTGCAAATCCCACGCTTGTTTCCCTACTGTCTTACCCTCTTTGTGACCCCTTTTCACCACTTTCCTGTCACCCCTTTTTCTTTTCTTTCAAAGAAATTAGCGCGGGTGTGCGCTTGTGTTAGCGGAGCTCACTGCCAGTGCGCATGCGTGAGCTCCGCGCAAACAAGCGCAGACCTGGTTTAAAGTGCTTAAAAGTGCCTTTATGGCACTTTGATTGACAGGTGCTGTACTCAGTTTGAAAGTTTGCTAAGAAAAATAAATTCCCACTGTCAGTCTCGAACCCAGGACCTTGGTAACATTAGTCTGTATGACCTACCACTAAGCCATGCCTGCTTTACAAGAACACCCTGCTAAAATAAATATAACATGTAATAGTAGGAATCAGTATAAAGGCAATATAGGAGATGTACTATCCAAAGCATGTCAGGTAGAGTTTTAATGGCCAAATTACTGGATTCCCATACTAGTTCAGTGTGAACAGAAACAGCCCTGCTACCTGTTAGCTTGTACATAATAATGTAAGGTAATGTACATATGTGAAGGTATGTATATCTACACATACATATATATAAATATATATTAATACATATGAAATATAGTCGTAGGTCTCAGTAGCCATACACACTCACTACAGGAAACAGTGAACATAATTGCAGCAACCTGAATCTGCAACACAGCCTGACCCCTGTGTGACCTACTTACCCTTCTAACTGCTTAAAGGTGGCCTCAGCACTTTGATTGACAAGTCCTGTACTCAGTTTGAAAGTTTGCAAAGTAAAAAAAAATTCCCACTGTCAGTCTCGAACCCAGGACCTTGGTAACATTAGTTTGTATGACCTACCACTAAGCCACGCCTGCTTCGCAAGAACACAGTGCTAAAATAAATATAACATGTAATAGTAGGAATCAGTATAAAGGCAATATAGGAGATGTACTATCCAAAGCATGTCAGGTAGAGTTTTAATGGCCAAATTACTGGATTCCCATACTAGTTCAGTGTGAACAGAAACAGCCCTGCTACCTGTTAGCTTGTACATAATAATGTAAGGTAATGTACATACGTGAAGGTATGTATATCTACACATACATATATATAAATATATATTAATACATATGAAATATAGTTGTAGGTCTCAGTAGCCATACACACTCACTACAGGAAACAGTGAAGATATATGCAGCAACCAGAATCTGCAACACAGCCTGGCTCCTGTGAGACCTACTAAGCCCTTTAACTGCTTAAAGGTGCCTCCAGCACTTTGATTGATAGGCCCTATACTCAACTCAAAAGCAGAATATGAGCATACTAGTAGGCCCTACCACAAGACCATTGTAACACTAGTCTGTATGACCTACCACTAAGCCATGACTCTCATACAGGAATATAGTGCTAAATAAGTGGAACACGTAATAGTAGGAATGAAGATAAAGGCAATTTAGTATGCCTACTACCCAAAGCATGTCATGCAGACTTTTATAGTCCCAATTACTGGGTTCCCATACTAGTGTAGTGTTAACAGAAACAGCCCTGCTAATTGTTAGCTTGTACCCAATAATGTCAACTAATGTACATATATGAAAGTATGTATATGTACACAGATATATATATATATTTATATAGCAATACATATGACATATAGTTGTAGGTGTCAGTATGCATACACACTCACTATAGGGAACAGGCAAGATAAATGCAGCAACCTGAATCCACAACACAGCATGAAGCATGGTAGATGTACTAACCTTCACACTCACAAAACACTGTCAACAGCATACCAGCATGGTCCACGCCCTACAATCTGAAAGGGCAACGCCTATCTCACATACCCTTTTATAGCAGTGTCCTGAAATCACAGTGAGACATGCAATCAGTACACACCCAGCTGCATGCAATTAGCAAATGCTGCCTTACAATTGGTGCAGAGGCCATCACATGGACCTATGCAGATACCTACAAAAGCAATGAGTACCCACACTACACTCATGCAATACATTCATTGCACAAAACTGACAGAGAAAGAGAGAGAGAGACAGAGAGAGAACAAAACAGAAATAAAGACAGCCAGCAGCAAAACCAGCAGCAGCAGCAGCAGCAGCAGCAAACTTCAAGCAGCACCAGTGACACACCAACAGCTGCCACAAACACAGGTAATGCAAAGTAGCAGGTTAATCCTGTGTATACTGTGACACCTCCAAATGTATCATAGTTCACTATCTATAGGTATGTCCATGAGATAGGTTGTGTGTACATAGTCATGAAATATAAACATATGTAATATTGTTGTACATGTGGGCCATAGCTAACACTTCCATAGCTTAGAACACAAGGCTAGTTGTGCATATGATGCAGTAGTTCCCAGGGTCAGTAGAGGTTCCTCCTCATTGGTGTGGGACCACTGTGTATGTATGGCACTGTTCAGGTACATATCCTGTAGTATGGCCAGGGATTAATATCAGTCTGTCATGTGGTGCTATGTCCTCCAGGGGTGAATGTAGCACACATCCAGGGATACCATTTCGTAACAGTGATGATATGTGTTCTGCAATGATGAGGGTGGCTCTCACCTGGACATGTGAGAGGATAGGGAGGTTACAGTCATCTGGGATAACTAATAACACGTGTGTAGGACAATGGGGGTACCTGCACCTAAACTGTCTGCAACAATGTTGGCAATATCTGTGCATTTGGTGAATGTGAAGCATCTTAACACTGCAGACAACAGATGCCTTCCCGTCATGTGAATCTGCCCTGTGCTGCAGTAGCCTCCTACTATTGTTATACAATATGCCAGTATCTGTAGTCCACTGGACAGGATTAATAAGTGGTGTGCAGTTGTTCTGGGTTAGATAACTGTGTGCACAGTACATGCAGTATGTGGGATGTCTGTGGTAAGCATATGCAAAGGTGCTGGCGGTGTGTGTTGTGGCTTCCACTGGCCCAGTGGGCTGCATGGATAGCATCACTGTCATAACTACTGAATAACTGTGTAATAACATGCATACATAGCAAGGTAGTGTACTGTGCTTGTGGTGTTGTTCAGATATGTATATCCAGGCTGAGTAATGTGTGCCACATCACAGGGTTGGATGGCAGCACACATCCAGTATGTATGGATGAACACCCAGAATGTGTCAGACGTGTCACCTGTGCAGAAGTATCTGGCCATTACCTGTGCATCCCCCACAACACACACACATGCAACATATGGCAGATGTACTATAGCAGTACACACATGTTCATAGGTTCATACTAGGCTATCTGCCCAAGGGCATTTACAAGCCTAGCCCATCGTTTTGTGGCTTACGCCACCCCTTTAGTATGGGGAACCATACCCATTATTTTGGTGTGCCTCTGTCGAGCAGTGACACGGAGGTAATCCCTGGGGTATATCTGCGATCTCCCATCCATTGGTCAAGATTTCTCTTGAACAAGGCCAGCGAGGTGCTCTGCCTCACATATACCGTGATTTTGTTCCACAGCATAGGGAGTCTTTGGGTGATGAATCTATCCCTCCAGCATGTCCTATTAATAGCCGTGTCGAGGTTTAAGTCTCCCGCCCTTGTGGCTCTGATGGATCTAGGTTTTTAGGTGAAGCATATTCATCAAATCTGGGTTTGACATGGCCTTGTATGTTGGGCAAAGGTCACCTCTGAGCAAGCGTGCGACTGAATAGAACATACATGGACATGCTGGAGGGCAAATTCCTAACTGAGAGGCTCCCTTCACTCTGTAATGAGCTCGAACAGTTGAGAATGAACAGTTCATAGGTTCATACTAGGCTATTTGCCCTAGGGCATTGGTAAGCCTAGTAGAATGTGTTTGTCTTTGCCACCCAATCACAAGTTATGCTGCTATGCCCTTGTCCGACTTTAGTATACTTTGCCTCTGTCTAACAGCGACATAGAAGTGATACCTGGGGTACAACTATGATCTCCATCCACTCATCCAGATTCCTATGGAAGAGAGTCAATGAGGGACTCTGCCTAACCAGTAGTGTGAGCTCATTACAGAGTGAAGGGAGCCTCTCGGTTAGGAATATGCCCCTCCAGCATGTCCATGTATGTCAGTGCTGAGGTCCAGCTCTCCTGAGCATGTGGCTGTATGGGACTCTGATTGCCTGAGGTGCATCACGTTCATTACTGCTAGGTAGGACATGGCTGTATATGGCATGCACAGATTGCCTCTGAACAGGCAGTATGCCACTGAGTCCAGCTGGATTCACTTTACCTGGGCAGCATATGACATCTGTGTGAGCCATTGCATCCCCTTGATGATGTACTGTTGTCCTGTACCAGTTGCTGTAGGTGTCTGGTTAGGTACATCCCAAAAGGTGCATTGTACGCAATTATAGGCCTGATGATGGATGAGTACAGAGGCACAATGACCTCCCTGCCATACATGTGAATCAGTCATGATTAGCTGGGCTATATAACATGTCTGTCAATCCACGTTGGCCATGTGGTAGACAAATGACAGACCGCTACCATGTTTCTTCCCCAGGTCCCCAACTACGTCTTCTGTACTCAATGGCCTAACACCTATGTTGTACTGTGCCACCAATGTGGAGGCGTGGGAATCTGCATTGAATACTGATACTCCCCCTCCCTTGTTCAAGTGTTGTGGCCGACAAGAATGGTAACAGCTATAACGTGGTAGTACTGGTGTGCTCCTGTGAAACCTGAAACAGGTTCATGTTACTGCACAGATATCGATGTCCAGAATGCTAGGTAGGGTTTTGGGTGCGTGCATCCTTGGGTCTAGACGTCCAGTGTTGAGTAGCATCACTCTTACTTCCTCATCCTTTGTGATACAAATGGATGTGGGTTTGCCTTATGAGCCTTGCCTAATACAGGCACTATGGGTGTAGCAGGAGGCTCCGCCAAATGTCAATAGGACTGTGGTGACAGGTGCAAGCTGTCCCTAACAAAGCATACCACCCCAAGATGGCAGGCATTGGCACACCTGTGAATGACACCAGTATGTCAGTCAGTTGTTGGAAGGGATCATCGTGCCTTGATATTGTGGCATTGTTCTAGGTGAGGGTAGGATGCTACTCAATGTCAGGGTCAAACTGTCTCAGGCTACGTGCTCAGAGAGCTCTGTAATGTCTCATGTCATGTAGTCCAGGGAGGAATGTGTCAGGCCATTCACAGCAGCATGGACATTGACTGAGTCATACCTGTACCTGCCTTGGGGTTACCTCACTGTTTGTGTTATGTGGCAGTTCATAGTGCCTGACAGGCTGCACACCTTGACCCTCACCTCGTTAAGCCTGGTGAACGTGATGTGAGTGTGCCTGATGATAGAGGCACCTAGTACAGGTGTATGAGGTGTGTTGTTAACTGTTAATGGCTGTGAGTGTTCAGCACATTGGCTTTGTGTGATATGTGTTGCACATGTTCGTTTATGTGGTAGTGGTTGCCTGGATGTCTGCTTAGGAGGTCTCTGCTGCATAGGCAGAGCTGTGGTCTGAGCCTACAAGTATGATCATGTGTGATCATGTGTTAGGTCCGCTGTTGTGGTAGGTCTACGTGAGACTGGAAGTGTAATTAGTTATCCCCTTTGCCACGTGACTGGTTATGGCAGTATTGAGTAGACAGAGCCTAGCCTCCAGTCTTGTATATGGTTGCATCACTCACATGAGTTTGAATTTGTTGTTAGGAGGAGGGGGTTGTCTGTGTACATGCATCTGTTCTAACATTGTCTCTGGAGTACCACACTCACCAGCTGGACTGAGGAGGGAACTGACAACTGACCTCTGGACATGCTAGAATACTATTGTGAACTCTGTAATCACTAATGATTGAAAACAAGGTCCAGTGGGGAGTGAGGGTGTACTGACATTACCTACAACTGCTGACTGATATAAAAGCGTCAGTGAGCAAATGCCAGGTAACCTAAGTGCAATGTGTCACAATGAAGTAAATGCAACAATGACAAGCAGTCACTTGCTGTCGTGTGTAACATGGAAGTACGTACAGTAAGCAATGCAGATAACAGTAGTGAGTCACACATGTGTTGCAAAGATGTGTACTATGTGGAAGTAGCATACCAGTGAAATAACAAGCTAACAGATAACAAGCATATAAACAAAGGTAGATGCAGGAGGCCTGGATGTAGTGTTTGCTACAACAAACAAGGTGTAGCAATGTCAGTAAGATACAGCTCAGATATGCAGGCACTATAAACCTGAAACCAGATGTCCCCAGCTATGAATGGCAGAGTACAGCCTATTGTCACACATGAGTGCAGACCACAAACCTCATTAATGTTAAATAACTGGCCTGAAGGCCAACTGCCCATACCAGAAGTAATACACTTGTACACTGGGCCCACAATCAGCAGTTCCCAACTTCAATGGATGAAAGATATGTGTCCTGCCACCACAGTGCTTGCCACCAACCTCCCTAATGTAAAACAACTGGTCTGAAGGCCAAGTACTTAGTACAAATGACATAGAATGATAGCTACACTGTAATCAGGTTTTAACCAATCAGTAATAAGTAGAAGTTAACACTACCTGTATAGAATGTGTACCATGTATTGTTGAGATACTATGCTGATAACCTGTTTGTGTACCTTTCCAGATAGACATGGCACCTAAACGGAATCCTGCCTACTCTGCTGCAGAGGATGACGTGATCCACCAGAGCCTGGTGCGTGACTATGCCATCCTGTTCTCACGCACCACCCAGAATCAGCAGGAGAGGTCTGCACTGTGGCAAAACCTTGTTAGCAGGATAAATGATGTTGGCATGCATGATAGGACATATGAGCAGGTGAGACATCACTGCAGTGATTTGATAAGAAATGTCCGCCAGCGTGCTGCAGATATCCGCAGGCAACAGGCTGCCACAGGTGCGGGGGTGGCCACACATCCCCCCCTCACCAGACAGGAGGGGCTACTGCTAAGTGTTGTGGATCCAGCCCCAGAACAACAGCAACCATCATGCATCCTGATGGAGGTTGGATCCACACAGCAGCAAGACAGCGTGCAGGTAAGATGCCATATTCATTTATTGTTATTACTTTTATATTTGTTGACCCAGATAGTCTAGCTGGATATAAGTTCATTTTCAGTAGAGGCCTGTGGAGAAAAGCTCCACACATAATGTAATAAAGGCAGACAGACAAGTTGTCATTACAGACAGCCAACATAATAGAATTGTACACCAGCCTGTTAATTAAATCAACATACATGTAAGGAAGTCAAACAGTTTAGACTCATACACAATGTACCGTTGGTTTCAAAGCAATCCTACCTAAAGCATAATGGTTATGCAATAAGGCAAAAGCCATATACATAATAGTTAGGGCTCAGAAGGGTAGAGAAGTAGAAGGAGTATGACAGATACAATGATATGGAAGAGGCAGGAGTCAAGAAGGGAAGTGAGGAAAAGAAGGAAGACAGTCAAGAGGAGGTGGGAGGGATGGGAGAAGTAGGTCAGAGCATAGAAGGACATCAAGGTGAAAGAAACAGGGTAGAAGCTAGTTTCTATGCACAATGAGGGGTTAAGGGTGAAGAGAGGGTAGGGAGAGGGACGTTAGCCTGGACTCCAAGAAGAACAAAGCCAGTGGTTTTGGAAGTACAGTTTGAGTTGACGTTTGAAGAGAGGTAAGGGTGAGATTAGAGTTAACTCCTGGTATGTACATATGACTGTTCTGTACGCTGTTACTTCATGCACGCATAAGGTGTGCATGTGGTATGTATCTGTCATCATGATATATATACAGACATGATGTGCAGCTGATGTGTATAAGGGAACTAGTGTACTACTGTACTGTATCATGTGCAAAATGAATGGCACACATGTGCCCACTGACATTACTCTCTTCACACTTCCAGGTCCCTCCCATGTAGCAATGAGGCAGGCCATACATGCTAGTGAGTCGTTTTAAAATTATCTGTAAAACAATTTATAAAACTAGGAAGAGTAGTGTAACTCTGTAGTAGACATGCTGGTGACTGTGTTCACAATAACTGTAATTGACAGGTAGTAAATTGAGTAGTGTAACACGGTACTGATGTGTGTGTTTACTGTGGGTGTGCATGTGTGCAAGTGTGCCTGTGCCCAAGTGTGCATGTGTGTTAGTGTCCATGAGTGCATGTGTCCATTTCTGAATGTGTGCATTAGTATTGAAGTGCATCTCTTTCAAATATGTATTGAGACTGTAATCTGTGTTCCATGTTTTCCTCCCGTAGGTTCTGGTGCTGCTCTGGTGACCTGCAGCAGGGAACCTGAATCTTGTGCCCCAGGTACTGATGATGATGAAATGTCTGTAATGGTGCAGGAAGGTGTGTCTGGGTCCGCCATTGGTCAGCCAATTGACAGTACACAGCTTTCAACCCCGTCAATGCGCACAGTCATCCTGCCGTTACATCCTTTGTCACCATTGTCCCTAGGTGATGGACAGTCAGCAGTGGGCATAGATCAGGGTAATGTGGTACCTGTGGTACATGCATCCTCACAAGGCAGCCATGTGCAGAGGCCTCCAATGGTACCACTCAGACAGTCGCCCATGGGTTCTCGTGGGGGCATCCGTGGCCGTACTGCCTCTGGCCGACGTGCCCAAGGAGGTATGTCAACCTCCACTATGTTTAGAACTGTCATGCAGGCACAGGCACGTATGGAAAGGTACACCAGACAGGGTCTGAGGGAGCTGAGAGCATGTTGCATAGCCATGACAGACGGCATGCATGATGTTGCGAATGCTATCCGTAACTTCACAGATGTCGTTGACAGACGTTGTGGGGGCATAGAACAGCTGCTCCACAACCAGATGTCCATGGGCCAGGGCGATGGTGTGCGTTTGCAACGTCGACATGGCCGTATGCCAGCAAGAGCACCAGCTGGCAGTGGCCGCGGACGACAATGGGCCCACTCGCGCGCCTCAAGTGCCAGCACCAGCCCCAGCAATGCTGGGTCTGTGCTGTCATCCAGACGCCCCAGGAGACCACGTGCACGTGGCTCTGGACAGTCCCAACAGGGAACTATGTCCAGTCAACACACCCCTGCTTCCGATGACAGTACCCAGTCTGGGTTAGTACCGGATACGGCCCGTAGCACCCCTGCCAGGCACAGGTACCGTGTCCGTGCCCACAGACACTGATCTGGATGACCTGACAGGTGCAGTCTGTGGCTGTCCACAAAACCCTGTACATGGCAGCCATTATGTGGGACTGTGTGCGTGCTTACACACATACAGAAACCTGGAAACCTAACACCTAGGGCAAACACATACACACACACACTGCACCAACAACGGTCCACCCTGTACTGCTGCCCCTCACAAACACACATACACACACATGTCAATTGGTGTTACCAGTGGCCGGCTTGGGCATACCTAACCCACACCCTTTGCATATGATGACACTGTGCCACCTCCTGCATACTACAACATCGGTGCAGGTAAAGGTAAACATGTTGCTGATGCACAGGGTGACTACATAGATGCATATAAGTAGTAACATGTTGGTAACTGTTGACTGTTGCAGTATAAATGTGTGTATATCCCAGCAGTCCTGCTGCAGTAACTGTATGAATGTCCTCAATTGTTATCTGCACCCATACTACTTAACAAAGTGTACCAGCTGCACACCATCACATGCTAACATTGACTATGGCAATGCGCATCTTGTGCTGTTATGTAGATTCAGCTACATGTATCTGTTCTGTCACACATGCATTTATACACACCCTGCTACCCACACACATGCACACACTCACCTGCCATTCCCATTATTTATCACCCTACATGAGTAGCTGTTGATACATGACAGGTACACATTTCAGAAGTGCACTATGTTGTTTACTACTGGCATCCCCTTCTCTACCTGTACTCACAGGGTCATGCAACCTCATCAGTTGGAAGATGTAATGTGCATCAGGTACTGTAGTACCCTGATTGCCACAGCAAACATGTTTCCCATACGGAAATGCACACACAGACACATCCCACATCCACACACTTGCCACATTCAGGCTTCAGAACAATATCTAGGTATATTCGGGTACATGTGCGTGTTACAGTAGCATGTAACACTATACTGAGTACTGGCAGTTAGTTGTCTGTTGTCATGTTGTCTGTATAGAATAAAATAATTGTTTGATTATCCTACTCCGTTTTGTGGACATTACTTGAAGAAGTGTTACCTTACATGTGTTATCAGTACCACCACCTTCTGTTTTGTAGTTTTGTTAGTATAGGGTGCTATCAACATCACTGCTTGTTAAGGGTAATGACCACCCTGCAGTGCATAGCCCCATGTGGCAAAAGCCACATCCCACCCCATCATTGTGCACACACACTAACCCCACCAACAGTAAAACACATACTTTCCATTTGCAAGATTCAAACCCATACCTAACTGTGCAATGACAGTAGAAACAGACACATTAGCAGAGTGCGCTATTTGCAGTAGTTGGAGAAATCCTTACTAATGCTGTACTTAGAGGGTGCTGACATCATCTGTGTGTAGGAGGAGGGATGTGCACCCTGTAGTGTGTTCTCCCAGTTGGCAAAAGGCAGTTAACCCTCCCAGCATAGTGCACACACATAAACAACACTCATATTAACACACATACATTCCCTTTGCAGGATTCAAACCCCTACCTAACTACGTTATGACACTGAATAAAGACGCATTAGCAGAGCGCGCTATGCAAATTATTTGAGGACTTTACTACAGGTGATATAGTTATACAGTCCTGACATCATCACTGTTTCAAAAGGGGGATCTGCATCCTGTACCATACTGTCACGGTTGCTAATAGGGACATTTCCCACACACACACATCGATGTGTTGGTGGTTTGCATATGTGGGGGATCCAGAACTCCAGTGTGATTAGTATATGGTTTGATTGCAACAATGAGGGATATACTCCCAGTGGTGAGCAGTTTGTACTCATGTTTGTAAAGATCAGCTCTACTATATCTGCCCCTCTTGTGGAAAGGTTGGTTACCTGTTCCATAGCCAAAGAATGTCCGATCAATGGGAACCTTAGAGCTTGGGTATTGTGGCTTGTGTAATGTTCACAGTCTATGTTTGGGTAGCTGGCATCACCCAGTATGATGGTGTTTGCAGAGTAATCTAAACTCTCCTGTGTCAGCATGAAGGCTGTGTGGGAGACCTGAGTTTGAGAGGGTGCTGTAAGAGCTCCTCTGTGTCTCTTTCCATGTGGTCCAGGGAGGTACGTCCCAACAGGTAGCTGACTGTGACCCTCCCCTTGCTCTGTCTGGAGGGCGACACGTCTGTCAACAGCTCATGTCAAGCAAGTGCACACCCCTCATAAATGATGTGGAAACCTTCAAAGGCCCAAGGCCTGTTGAAAATATGGACCAGACTGCAGATACCTGTATAGAGTCATTCTGTGGACACATTCAGGAATGCATGGACACTGAAATGCCATGGAACAACTGATCCCAATCCCCTCAAGTGGAGGCAACATACTAGAACACATCATCACGAACATGGGGTCACATTGTTCATCACCAGACATATACCCATCATTGGTGAGATCAGATCATGGACTATTCTCAGTGGGAGTCCACATCCCACCCACACCCCAGATGGGAAATGAAACGGTGAAGACCTTCTCAAATGCCGACTTCACATTTCTGAGGACTGGTGTGGTCTCTTTCAAGGCCCCCAGGCCAGCAGACACCATTACCCAAGCCACTGTATCACTTAGAAATGCCTTCTACCAGCACCTCCAGGACTGCATGGTTCAGGCAATCCCAAATAATAATGACTCTTTGTACCACAGGCAAGCATCCAGTCTGGTGGACCCTAGCCATAAACAAGCTGTACAACACAAGGAAGGAGCTACTACAAGATAGAGCGTAATCCATAGGGGAAGACACCCCTGCTCATTGTGAGTAAAACACTGGGTTTCCCCATACAATCATCCGAGGCATGTTTTGAGAGTAAACCCACTCAGGACTCCAGGGACAATCATGAGGCCTTTTTACCTATGTTTGAAACCTGGGAGGAAACTCCCAGATATGCTCAGACTTAGTTCAGAATAATGTTGATATCACTGCACCTACAGACATTGGCAACATACTGACTGACAGGTTCAGTGCAGATTTCTCCCCCCCAACTGGGGGGGTATGTACACCAGAGGATTGTAGCCCCCCAAACATCTCCACTGCTAGGGTGGGAACTGCTCAATCCAAGGCAGAAAACACTTTATCCATGGGACCAGATGGTGTCCCCAGTTGTGTGCTCCATGAACTCAATGAGTAATTACACCCGCAGTTTGGGCAGCTGTTTAATCTTAGCCTCACCTCAGGATATGTTCCCAAGGAGTGGCATACAGCAATGGTGGACCCACTTCACAAAGGAGGTGCCTCCACCAACCCCAGAAACTACCATCCCATCAGCTTGACAAGCCTGTTCTGCTAAGCTATGGAGAGGATCATAATGGGAATTCTAAATGAAGACATAGGGGACTTGCAGACATTGGATCCAATCCAGTTTGGCTTTGTCAAGGGCAGATCATGCCTTTTAAACTTGGTTGACTTTTTCAAAACACTCACCCAGGCCATTGACGTGGGCAAGGCAGTCCACACAGCTTACCTTGACCTGGCAAAGGCTTTCGACACAATACCCCACTCAGGTATCATTGAAAACATCACCAGCTTAATTGTGAACCCATACATCACAGCATGGGTTGCAAACTGGCTAAGTGACGGAACACACAGGGTCAAAGTTGCTGGTGCCAGTTCACACTCCAGAGCTGTCACAAGTGGTGTCCCACAGGGCTCAGTCCTGGGCCCACATTTGTTCAGTATCTACTTTTCAGAAGTACGAGCAAACACAGGAGGATTATGGCTGACAAAGTTTGAAGATGACTGCAAACTGGGAAGCATAGCTGGAAACCCATCTGACACAGACATCCTTCAGAAGGGTCTCATAGACACAGATAACTGGTGCCATGGCCTTACATTAAACACTAAACAATGCATAGCCATACCCTTCAGGAAGAACAAGGTTACCACTACTTCCCATCTAGGTGGCAATCCTCTAAGCACAACGTAGGTTATCAGGGACCTGGGCACCCAGGTTGACAGTGACCTTTGCTTGACACTCACATTGCCAGGGTAGTTTGGAAGGCCTTCTACATTGGCCACCTCATCATGCAGTGATTCACATCTAGATCAAGGGAGGTCATCGTTCCCCTGTACTCATCACACCAATGATTGCATACACTGCCCCATTCAGATTGGATGGGCCCACAAATTCCTCGACAGGAGGTGAAAGGGTCTCAAACATATTTCTTATGCTGCCCGACTGAAGGAATTCCAGCTGTATTCAGTCACTTACTGACTGCTCAGAGGTGATCTGTGCCTGACATACAAGGCTATGTCCAACCCAGACTTTATGAACATGCTTCACCTCAAGGCCTCTACATCCATCAGAACTACAAGGGCAGGAGACCTAAACCTCAACACAGATATTAATAGGATGTGCTGGAGGGACAGATTCATCACCCAGAGAGTCCATATGCTGTGGAACAACTTCCTGGTACATGTGGGGCTGAGCACCTCACTGGCTTTGTTCAAGTGAGATCTTGACCAATGGATGGGAGATTGCAGGTATACCCCAGGGATAACCTCAGTATCACTGCTTGACAGAGGCACAGCAAAATAATGGGCATATTATCCATCAATTTGCAGGGGTGGCAGACACCACAAAACTCTGGCCTAGGCTTATTAATGCCCTAGGGTAGATAGCCTAGTATGAACCTATGGACATAGGCCTGGGGCAGTTCCTGCTATTAGGACAGTGGTCTGCAGCAGGCTATATAGTAGTAGTCAGTTTTAGCCATTGTTTTTTGACCATGGCTATTCCATGTTGCTTCTTGTTGTGGTACAAGTATGGGTGTGTGGTTATCCATGCTATTTATTGCTAGACACCCTCATTTTGTATCTTGTTCCATGTTTTTGCACATGTACATCACTGTATGATGTGCAGCTGTTTCCACAGGGTCATATGCGTGGATATGGATGTTAGTTGGGGTCCTCAGGTGTGCATATTGTACATGATATTACATTACTTAACACATGGCATTCATGCCTCAGGTGGTGCTGCAGGGCCACCTCTGTCGGATACACATACTACACTCCCTGTACATTTGGAAGCAGGTATGTATCATGTTAGGCATCCCTGTTACTGTATGAGTGAGTCAGAGCGGGTATCAGTCCCAGTGTTCCTACTGACCAAGCGTATGTGCTATGCGTTGCCTCTTTGCCAAGGCCAGGGCATACTGGGCATGCCTCCTTCTGCCTACTGGGACAAGGTCAGGTTGTTCCTCCTCCGAGTCAACCCCTGCCTGTGGTGGCCTTGGCAATGGTGGGGGGATGTTTGGCCCAGCCCTGTGCTGGTCCTGCTGCAGCTGTTTCCGCAGGATCATATTATGTAGCATAGCACATATCATGATCATTTGGGTACATGTAGTTGGTGTGTACTGCAAAGCTCCACCAGATGTGTCCAGACACCGGAACAGTGACTTGAGCAGCCCAAACACACGCTCTATGATATTACGTGTTTGTGAGTGTGCCTCATTATGGTGTTCCTGTTCAGGTGTGTGTGCATTTCTGATGGGTGTCATCAGCCACAGCTCAAGTGCATAACCTGCATCCCCCACTAGGTGTCCGTGTGGGAAGTCCCCATTGGCAAATGATTGGTACAGCTGCGTCAGATGCCAGATGTGGGAATCGTGGTAGCTCCCAGGGCAGCCAGCACACACATTCATTATTATGCCCTGGGCATCACACACGACCTGGCAGTTGATGGAGGGGTATCCCTTGCGGTTAATGTAGACTCTACCCCGCTCACTGGCTGGTGCTTTGATGCGTATGTGCGTGCAGTCTATTGCACCCAGCACCTCAGGGTATCCCGCTATTTGCTGGAAGAGACGCATATTGCTGGCCACAACCTCACGGTCATTAGGGACATATATATGATCACTGACATGTGGTGACATGGCATCCAGGAACTGGTGCAGTACCCTGGATGCTGATGCCTGTGATATCCCCATCATATCACCAGTTGGTCTCTGGAAGGTACCTGTTGCTAGTATTCTTAGGCCAACACATACCTTGGTTTCCACTGGGATGGGTTCCCCTCTGTTGGTTCTGTGTGTGAGGTGTGGCCTGCACAGCTCAACAATCTGCTGCAGGAGCTCTCTGTCCACTCTATAGCGCTCTACTATCTCCAGCTCATGTAACCCATGGTAGGTGACCCTGGGCCTGTATACTCTTCTCCTTCTCCTCACTCTGGGTTGTCTGTCAGCATCTGCATTGTCACCACCCTCAGCAATTCGCCTATGCCTGATTATAATAGCTATGGCAGCCCCTAGCATTTCTGCTCTGAGTTCAGCTTTATTTCAGTTTTCAATTCTGATAGCTTAGTTTCTGGCAGTATCTCTTGTGAGAAACAGCCTTCACTGCTTTTTGTTGTGTTTTAAGTGCTGGGCTGGGCTTCTAGTCTGCCTGTGTAATTGCCTGCTTGTAATTGTTTCCATCAATTAACTCCAGCAGTATTCCCTGGCAGTTTCCCTGTATTTTGGTTGTTTCCTGTTTCCTCTCTGTTTCCTGAGGGGGAGCAATGTGCACACCAGCTTAAACACGCTCACAGTCACTTAAACGCCAAGACACATCCCTACACAGTGTTACACGCGCACACATCCTTACACGGTGTTAGCTAGGCTGATTCATGCTAAAATGCGCGCACACTGCCTTACACATGTGCACGCCCGCGCAAACCATTGTAAACAGTTTGCAACACGCTCCCACATGTTGAACCTGCCTTACACGCGCGCACATGCGCGCATACACGTATATCAAGAAACTTTGAGTGTAGGGATAGCGTATACCCTCAATTTCTTGACTTTCCTAGTGTTCTGTTGGGACACACCTCCCTCCCTGATGTCTGTCTGTCATCTGTTACCTTACATTGCCCTCCAATCTGGTACATTTCTTTCTATCCTTCCCCTCCGTGATGTCACCTACCTCTTACTCTGTTCCTCCCCTTCTCTAACTCTTACACTACTCAGAAAGTGCTCATTACCTATGTGGCAGTGTGATTCAGTATTGTAACCCTCATTTACATAGGATTGCCTAGTAATGCTTAGTTATATATCTTACACGGAGCTTCCCCACCTTGACAACCACTAAACGGAGGCCATATTGTTTTTAGTCTGCAAGTCCCTCCATTGACATTCCATGTAATACATAAATCCCACAATTGTGGGCTTATAAGCTTCGGTTTTCAGTTTTAGGTAGCGCACCCGTTATGCGTGTGTGCTGCAGTTAAACACAAAAATCCGTGAAAAAAAAAAAGTTAAATAACTTATTTTTGCAACACTTTTCATGCCAATGGCCACATATTTGGCCATTGGCATGCTTAATGACACATATGCACCCTTTATTTGGAGCTGACATAGCTCCGTTTTTGATTTTGCAGAAATGTACTCAGTTGTCAGCTGAGTACATTTCTGCAGCTAACACGTCCGTTACACGGACTGGTTTCTGCTTCGTGGATCGCTCAAATACCTCATTTGCATATCTTGGAGCTGCAAATGAGGTATTGAGCATTTCCACGCCCAGTCCGTGTAAGAGACGTGTTAGCTGTCTCTTACATGGAGGTTTGGGCTGTACCTGAATCGGGAGGCTTACACGGAGGCTTACACTACTCTTGAACTCCGTGTAAGCCTTCCTGAATCTGGCCCAATGTCTTTTAGTGTTTCTGCATTGTTGTGCTGTAAAATGTAAACATAAAATCCAAATCATTGTAGAAGTAAAGCAGTATGTATACATTAGTGTTTATGGTAAATGGGGCGAAATAGCCAGGTAACGGGACATTTGAATGGCTGCAGGGGGACTCTGGTGCCATGTTTTGGTTGTCTGTTCTTCAGTTTGAATTCGAAAGTTGGTATCCCACAATTCCATTGGAGTGGTTGGGATTACATAATTATGTATGCAAATTAGATGTTAATCAGCGTACAGATTTGTACCTGTTTTTCATGGGCCTTGTCCAGATCTTTGATGTTTCCAGGTTGAGAGGTATGTTAACAACTGATAATAAATAAAAATAAATAAATAAAATAAATGCATACTTGAACACCTGGAATGATATTTGTTTAATGCCACTATATTTTCCTTGAATCTAGGTATCGTGGGTGAGGGAAGAATACCACTTAAAACCATACTGTTTTTCTTGACTGAAGCATGCATTGCAAACTCTAGCAAGTCCTTATGCATGGTTTTCATACTTACTAGTGGTGAAGAGTTCTGAGGGCCCATGATATGTCAACAATCCTGACTCCCAAGAGATGGCTAACTGCAACCCTGACCTTGTTCTTCATGGTGAACATTGAGTCATATTGAGTCAATGTATCTAACAACTGAGTCATCAGTTACTCGAGTGTTTTTAGAAGCTCATTTATTCTTACGAGATACTTAGTGATGTTATTTTATTAATGACATTTTGATGAAGGCTACATGTTGAAGATGTAATGGGCAGTTTCATTGCTGCCTATTATTAAAAGTTCTTGGAAGCTTTGTTAGAAAAGTTTACATTACAGCATTGGTATATGGCAGTTTATTGGTTTCAGTATAGGGATGTTGCTTTCATGTTGTTTGGAGTAAAACAGCAAGATGCCCACTGCATGCATGAGTTTTTGAGAGAGTTGCTTTGAAGCTATGTGTTTACATTTATTAAGTTATCCAGTAGTTCATTTTCAATGAGCATGGGGCAGTTCTTACACTGTCTTAGGATACCAAGTGCTAGATAGCCAACAACAGAAAAGGAAGTAGTCTACTGTCTCTTTTTGCTGTCCATTGATTTTATATTTTTATAGGAACTTTTAAGGAAATGGTAGTATATGGTCACACAGGATATAAAGGAAAAACTATGCACATACTAGAGCACCTGGTGACAAATTCAAGTAGGCCATTTCCAGTCTGGCGAAGGATGCACAACCTAGTGCAAACCAGAGACATTTGCCTACAAGGTGAAGGAAGAAGGATTTTTGCAGTAAAGGCTTAGAAAAACCTTCACTCCCATACAGTAACCACTGTCCATTTATTACAAATACCATGTTGATACTGTCAGTGCAGCTGAACATGGCTTATCTCAGTATAAAATAAACAGTTTTTTGAAATTTACAGGTAAATGGTCAACTGAAGGTATAGAATTTCTTGATGTTTTCATCTCTAAGAGTGGAGGCCAGATTCATACTGAGATATTCAGAAAAAACATGAAGGAAAAATAGTTTATTACACTGTCAGAGTATGCACCCAGCCCACATATATAAGAATGTTATTCAAGGACAGGGGCTTAGGGTATCGAGACTTATTAGTTTGGACACAAGCTATAATGTGGCCCTAAGAAATTTAGGGCAAGAATTTCTGGATAGAGGATATAAGTCTCAAGAATGCATCTGTTTAAGAGATGATAATTTCATAGACAGACTGCACAGAGGAAGACACTACTTTAGGGATAAGAGAAAACAGGTGATAACATCTTCTGACATTAGGTTAAGTCATTCCAATAAATGTAGAGTGACTATTCCATATTCTTCAAACAATAAAGTAGTTTGTGATATAGTATATAAGAACTGGCTGATACTCATGTTAGATGAAAAGGTGATAGATGTTGTAGGTAGTTGTCTTAGTTTTGCCTATAAGAACAATAGGTCACTTCAGAGTTCATTCTCGAAGATAAGGGACCTTTGATTGCCAGAATTGTAATCATTGTTCCTACATGATTAATGGCAATAGGTTTGTTCACCCTACCATAAATACAGTTTGAGTAGTCACTATGCAGATTGTAAAACCAGAGACTTGGTGTATTTAGCCCCTTGTATGAAATGTCTTGCCTTCTATATAAGCAAGACTAATCGTACGTTAAGGGAACAGGTCAGGGAGTATCTATATGTGATAAAGAAGATGAAAGTAATGCCCTTGCCAGACAAGAACTTAGTAATGGATCTTCTCGCAAGATTTTGCTTTTAGCTATAGAACTTATCTACAGAAATGCTATGCTAGGCAACTTTAAGAATTTGACTGAGAAAAAAATAGACCAAATGGATCATCAGGATGCAGGCCAACAAGGCATAAGTTTCACTTAAACCTATTTTGATAGATAGGCGTTTAAAACATTAGGTCTTTTGATTAATACTTTATATTCAATATTATCACTACAAGCTAGAGGCCTTTTTGTAGTGAGTATTATTTTTATAGTGAGTATTGTTTTATTCTGTTGCTATATGATTTATCTTTTGGAATTTTTGATTTTTGCCATTTACCTCAATATTGAAGTTTACATATTTTTATATTTATTTTGTTTATTTTTATTTATTTGACATTTATGTTTATATATATATATATATATATATATATATATATATATATATATATATATATATATTTCTATTTATATGTTTAGTGATTATATTTTCCCATCTGCTGACTGTTAGATTAGTGGCTTTAACCTTCATGTATTTTATGAAGAAGTTGGTTAGTAAGGTTTAGATTTTTATATGTTAATATTTTTTATGTGTTAATAGCTCTTTATGATGCCTTATAATAGAGTTATGATTTTCTTAGGTTTATTTATCATTTATTGCATTAAATATCTTATTTCATCTACCAGAAATAAGAATTTTAAGATGGACAGCTTGACTTGCATATTTAATTGTGAAATTTGACTTATTGACAAGTGTTGATTTACATATATAAGTGCTGTTGTAATTCATTCTGATTAAGTCTGAAGAAGCGTCCTTAGCATGAAGTGAAAGAGCTTACTTTTTTCATGTTTTTACTTTTAATAAATGGATTAGTGACTGTTTCCACGACTGTGTTGTTACTTCACTTGAGTTTTTACATAAAGCAAACAGTAAAGCGTAAAATACCAATGAAATACTGCTATAATTTTGTCAGTTAGTATATGGCTGCAACAAAACAGCATCAATTTATGTACAAATGATTGACATCTCGCATACTAGGCCAGAAACAAAATGATTGAATACAGTGATTTAAATGAAAAATATATATATATATATATATATAAAAAATTAGATGCATTTTATAAATGCAAAAAAAAAAAAAAAAGACTTTCATAAGTTATTTCTGGTATAACAAATGTTCAAAACAAAATTTTGTAGGTTCATAGGTGTGTACTAGGCTAATAGCCCTGAAGCCTATATAAGCCGAGCTCAAGAAGTTTCCCTGGCATCGTGCCACTTGAAGTTAGTTCCCAGTGCCCTTGTCAAGCAAGGTGATTGAAGTGATCTCTGGGGTACTTCCTATTGCCCATCCACTTATGATTTCTCTTATAAAGGGCCAGTGAAGTGCTTTGCTTGACGTGAATGGGAAGTTTGTTCCAGAGTATGGAAAGTCTCTGGGTTAGGAACCTGTCCCTCCAGCATGTTCTGTTTATTGTGGTATTGAGGTTTAGGTCCCAGGGGCTTGTGGTGCAGAGGGATTGTTATTCCTTTAAGTTTAGCATATCTAACAGCTCTGGGTCAGACATGGCTTTGTAGGTCAAGCAGATATTGCCTCAAAGTAGACGATATGAGACGGAGTATAGCTGGAGTTTTTTGAGCCTGTCTCTATAGGCCTTGTGTCTAAGGCCTAAGATTCTCTTGGTTAGGTATTTCTGTGTGTTCTGGATTTGACACATATATATATATTTGAATATAGTATTTAGTACATTTATTAGTATAGAGACTTAGTATCTGACATTAATAATTAACAATTAATAATTTATAATTTATATACATATTTATTAACTTATAATTACATCTATGTGTATATGGATATGTATATTGATACACATATTCACGTAATTCATAGGTTATTTATAATTATTTATATTTTTAGATGTATTTATATTTACTTAATTATACATTTATATACTTTTATCAGATTTTACAACTTTTAAAATCAACTTCAAGTTTTCAAAGTAGTGAAAATATGTTATGTATTTTAATAGCTACATGTTTCACAGTGCATTCATAATACATTTCAGTGTTTATTACATTACATTTATTTAATATTTCCCCATTTTATATTTATATTTATATTTATAAATGATGTAAGAAGCATCTTACTAAATGTTTATGTAAAGAAATGTATCGTTAATATTTTAGAAGTACGATACATATCAGTGAATGGTTCCCTTAGGTTCTTCAGCAGGTATAGGTACATAAGCATATTTAAATGTGTTTAATTAGTTCCTTAATTGCATTTGATTGTTTTGATTGATTTTAGCAAGTTGTAATTTAGGCTTATTGAAGGTATTATTTAAAGCAAGGTATTGTCCTGTTTTGTGAATATCTTGAAAAAGCCTGACAGTGTTTCAGGCGAAAGCGCTTGATGGATTTCACGTTCGTATTTGTTTTTTATACCTAATAAAATATTCTGTGGAAGTAATTATTGGATTATTTGGTCTACATCCTTCTACCTTTGCTACCTTAGGTATTTCTGTGGCCTTTCCAGTTGTTGTAGGTGTCTAGTGAGGTACATACCAAATGGTGCATTATATTCTAAAATAGGTCTAATGAGGGATGAGTAAAGAGGGATTATGACCTCTTTCTTCCTAGATGAGAAACCTTTTGTAATGAGATGTGCTACACCGAAGGACTTTCTGACTACAGTGGCAATGTGGTTATCAAAGGAGAGGTTAGTGTCAACCTCTGTCCCCAAGTCTCTTATCACACCTTGGTGTTTAGTGGACTACTGCCTATGTGGTAGTTCATGGGCACCAGCTTTTTCCCAAAGGGAATGACAATGCACTTTTTGGCACTGAGTTTAAGGTCATGGTTCTGGCACCAGTCATTGGTCTCAGTGAGGCCTTGTTGTAGAATGTCTACATCAGTTGGAGACATACTTCTCAACCTCATAGAGAAACAAATCTGGACAAAGTCTAAAATGATGGGGAACAAATAGGGACCGATTTTAAATATTGCTCTTACAAACCTAGAAGGTTGATAGTATAATAGGCTTTGCATTAGCATGAGTTTTCTGAAGGATTTGGAGTCTTAAACTCAAATGTTTATCATTATTTAATTATTTCAATCCTCAGCTATTTGCCAGAAAAGTACAGATTTTAAGAGGAACACACCAAAAATATGAGGAAAAAATCTAAACATTCTGTGAAAAGCTGTACAGTTGACAGGTATGGTTGCAGAAACAATAATGACTCCCAGTTTTCAGTCATCTGTGAACTTGGTCAACCAGAGTCACTTTGTGTTGGCTTGGACTTCAGAGAAGTAGATGCCAAACAGGAGAGGACCTAAGACTGATCCCTGTGGAACACCACTTCCAACTGGTCGGTAGTTGGACTTAGAACCCACATTGTAAAAGTAATAAACTCTATCAGTGAGCCAGTTGGCAACCCATCTTATGACATAAGAGTTTATGCTTAGTTTAGTGAGTCTATCAATAAATCTGAGTGAGGGATGGTGTTGAAGGCCTTGGCAAGATCTAAGTAGGCTGTGTGAACTATCCTGCCTTCATCCACAGCTCTGGTGACAGACTTGAAGAAGTCTATCAGGTCGATCAGGCATGATCTACCTTTCACAAACCCAAATTGCATGGAGTCCAGAGTTTGGAGATTCCCAATGTCCCTGTTAATAAGGTCCATGATGATGTGCTCCATAGCCTTACATATCAGTCTCAACAAGCTGATGAGGTGGTAGTTCCCAGGGTCTGTAGTCACTCCCCCTTTGTGGAGTGGGATGACCATAGCAGTGTGCCATTCAGTTGGAACAAAGTCTGAAATGAGGCTGTGATTGAACATGGTACTCAGGTGTGGTGCCAGTTCACTTTGTAGAAAATGTAGGACACAGCCAGGGATATTATCAGGTCACATGGAAATTGTATACTTGGCTTTGGACAGTGCAGTTTTTACCTGTATAGCCGTGATGATAGGGGCTTTACATCCCTTAGGTATTGTGATGGTCCCTTTATGTGGTGAAAGGCGGGTAAAGTTCACACTGAACCTGTCGGCCAATATGTTGGCAATAGTTGGCTCTGTATATGTATTGCCATTGTGTTGTAACTCAGAGCAGATCTGAGTATTGTCATGCAGTTTCTTGACATAGCTATGGAATGTCTTGTGGTTGTCTTTAGAATCTGCAGCAATTTTGTTTTTGTAACTAGATTTAGATGATTTGATGAGGGATCTCAGTTTTTTGCTGAGGCTAACAAGGGAGTTTTTCCAGTCTTGGGATTTCACACTTTTCTGCAAGAGTTTTTTTCCTTCTTTTGTAGAGTTTGTTTATAGTAGGGGACCACCAGATTGGCTTCCTTTTTTTTTTGGAAAATATTGTCTTGGTTCTGTTTGGTATGGCCTGTTCCATGCACTTGTGTCTGTGCTCATACAATGTGTTGTTGTATGATTCAGTAGGCATGCACCTATTTTGCATTCGCGTGAACATCCTGAAGTTTGCCACCTCTGTTTTTAGAAGACCAAAATTGGGTTTCTAGAAGTTTTTTTACAGTGGTTTCCATTTGTGGGGGTGTGGGTGGGGTGTGACTGTCCATGATGATAAGCTTGTGGTCAGATCTGGCCAGGAAGTAATTGATTTCAGGTGTAGAGCAATGGTCACCCATGTTGGTAATGACCAGGTCAAGGATGTTTCTACCCCTGTTGGGGGTAAGAATGAGTTGGTCCAGGATGTTGGAATTAATGAACTCTAAAAAACATTGAACAAGTGTGATGCTATATGAGTAATTTTCCCAGTTAATGGAGAAGTAGTTAAAGTCTCCCAGTATAAGGGTATTAGGTTGTACCTTAATATTTTCCAGTGTGTTTAGGAATGTGAAGTGGGATTCTTGGGACATGGTGGAGGATCTATAGCAAGCTACAACCTGGATTGCAGTTTTACCCAGTGTTAGCTGTACCTGAAGTATCTGTGATGCGTTATGTTGGTTTACTTGTCTGAAGGTGTGCATATCTTTTATGAATATGGAGACACCGCCACCTTTAGTGCTTCGGTCCAGATTTGGGGGCCAAAAGGTGTTACATTAGTTATTGCCTGGTAGTGCTGGGGTGCTCTCTGAAGCCTTGAACCAGGTCTCGGGCACTGCACAGATGACGATGTTCTCCATTTTAAGGAATGCATTGAGCGAGTGCATTTTGAGATTTAGACTTCTAGCATTGAGTAGCATAATTTTGTTTGCTTGAACTGTTACAGAGGTAATTTTGTCTTCAGGACATTGCCTAAAAAGGCACTATAGGGGTGACAAGAGCCTTGGCCAGTATCCAGAATCCCAAGGGTGACAGGTGCAAGTCATCTCTGGCGAAGCATCAAGGTCTGTCGATCATGTCATCACAGACAGACAGATACTGGATCCCCTTAGAATGACACCAGAATCTTAGCCAATTGTTAAAGTCAATCATTTTCTGTTTGTACTGTGGTATCATTCTGGGTGACGGTAGGATGCGACTCAGGGCTAGGGTCATACCTGCCTGGGCTACAAGATCCGGGAGCTCCTCTACGTCTCTTTTCATGTAGTCCAGGGAGGTACGTCTCAGGTCATTCACACCAACATGAACAATGGCAGAGTCATATTTGTACCTGTTGTGAAGTGACTGACCAAAGTGTGTGCGTTATGTGGTGGATCCTAGCACCTGACATGCAGCTGACCGTAACTTTCTCCTTATTCAGCCTAATGAGTGGGACATCAGTGTGCCATACTATTGAGTCACCTATGACTAGTGTATTTGGTAAGATGTTTTGCCTTAGGGGCTTTAGTTGAGTAGCACACTGTTTAAGTGAGCAATGTGTTTTGTGGTTTGTGCTGGGATGTGGTGGGCTGTGTTTTTGCCTCAGAGATCTCTGTTGTTTGGGCAGATTTTTATTGAGAGCCTTTGTGAAAGTAGGTGTGTGTTTTGTGTTACTAGGTGAGGGTTGTGGTGGTGTATGTTCTGGAGGGCTATGTGTTGAATATGGTGTGGTGCAGGTGTTAACCTTCTCCTCTTGATTGGCTAATCCAGTCTTGGCTGGAGAGTGCTTTGTTTCCAGTTTGGCTATACATGTGCATCTCTCACAAGTCATAGTGTTGGGAGGTAAGAGGTTGTCTGTGTACATGAGGCAGTTGCTACATTGCCTCAGGACGCCCAAGTTCACCAGGTTGACAGCAGAAAGCACAGGTAACTGACCTTTAGAGATGCCCGATAGATGTTCAATATATTAAGTACTGGAGCTGTTATCTTACTTTCCTTTGTGGAGAGTTTAGTGCTGGTAGCAGTATATATGCTACAGTAAATGCTACAAGTAGTTCTGAGCAAGTGCTGGACTTAAATTATCTAGTTAGCATGCAAAAATGTGAAAACTAGCAAGATCAATGGAAAAATTGAAGAGTAGACTTTCTGGCTCCAGTAATAGTTTACCCTAGCTGATCTGCACTGTGTGTCATGCAAACCCGCACAAACACGGGTTTTTAAGGCAAAACGTTCAAAGGGATAGAAAGCAGCCCAAAATGGCCAATAAGGTACAATTCCAGATCTGGAAACCACTCCTCTAGCGATAGATAGGCTGCTCAGTGCTTACCACTCCAACTGATAAGCAGAAAGACTTCACTCTACCACAGCAAGGTCTGAACAACTCAGTCCTAGAATCAGCAAATCTCAAATCCGGACTATTCTAGCTAGAGAAAATGGCAGGAAATAAGAAAACAGATTTTTTCTTTCTTTTTTTGAAAAACACTCAGAAAAACAATTTAAACAGCAGTAAACACACTTTTTAAGGCACAGAAAAGGCTAGCACACTTCAGTGTGTAGCCTACAACAGTAGATGCAGTAGAAATAACTTAAAAAGTGCAGTAGAATAGCAAAATACACAATCAGTAAATGGAGTAAGATGAAAACGGCTATTTTAAAGTGCAGAAAGCAAATATAGGCGAAAAAAGCAAAGGTACCTGTAGTCAATCAAAGTCTCTCTTTCTCCTTTCTGCTGCTGTAGTAGTTTGCAGGATGCCATAACAGGATCCACAGAGCTAAAATAAATGCAAACCCGCCAAACATGGTTTCTAAGACAGAAAGTTAAAAGGTATAGAAAGCAGCCCAAAACGGCCAATAAGGTACAATTTCAGAGCTGGAAACCACTCCTCTAGTGATTTTTGAAAAACAGAAAAACAATTCAAACTGCAGTAAACACACTTTTAAGGCACAGGAAAGGTTAGCCCTCTTGAGTGTGTAGCCTACAACAGTAGAAATAGTAGAAATAACTTAAAAATGACTAAAAAGTGCAGTAAAATAGCAAAATAAGTAAATGCAGTAAGCTGAAAATGGCTAGTTCAAATTGTGGAAAGCAATTATAGGTGAAAAAAGCAAACTGAGGTACTTTTATTCAATCAACATCTCTTTTTTCCTTTCTGCTGCTGTAGTAGTTTGGAGGATGCCAAAATAGGATCTGCAGAGCTAAAGCAATAACCACAGCTCTCTAGTTTTCATAAAAGACAACAAGGTAGCTTTGCTAATTGTACTATAAAGAAGACAGCAAAAAGTGAAAGAGAAAGATAATGAATAACAGTTATAGCAACAGCCAGTTAATGCCTGGCTACATAGAAACACGAATAATTAATATACTGTTGCTGAAATAACCACTAATATCTCAAGATGGCTCCCACACTAGGCGAGAAGCAATCTAACTGTTAACAGTGAAAACAGGTATTAAGAAAATAGGCAAAACAGGTTAAATTCAAATAACAAAATGACTTTAGGAAAGAAAACATTGGATTTTCCATGGTTATTTCTGGTGTATTAAATATTCAGAACAGCTTTTGAGCTTCTCAGACCAAAGCAGACTAATGCACATCTCTTTAGTCTTTCTTAAAAGACAACAGGAGGTCTCAGCTGATCATATTATATAGCAAACACTAAAATATAAAATTGATTTGCATTGTCAATTCAAAGAAGAGGCTTTGTGGTAAATGTACTGCCATGGTGAAGAGCAATAAAGCCCTGACTATGTCCTATGAAATGTGAGTTTGATTAGGAGTTCTGATGTCTGGGATGCTGATGAGGGAAAGAAGGGCATACCTGTCCAGGGAGACAAAACAAACACATGGTTAGAACTCTCAATTTATCTCTGATAAAGGCTGGGGACATGCAAAAGGGCATTGCCCTTTGTCTCTATAACTTCTATACCTTTTTCTCCACACATCTTATCGCTCTGTACATCTTTCCTGACTTTTGCATTTTACATATATTATCTCCTATTTGTTTCTTATCTTTTCCTCTGTTATCATATTTCAGACTGACTTTTACTTCCTGTACTTTTTGTGCCTATTATTCTCATTGGTGACACAGTTGCTCTCTTGTCCGTACTCTTTTGTCTTTTTCCCCTCTCCCAGCTCTGCTGTTGTGGATAAATTTCATTATATAATGCTCCTTTTCTTTACTTGCAATTGCCTTTACGCTTCTCTTTATTGCTCCTACAGGAACAAACTTTCCAGTACAAAAGTCAATCCAATGGAAATTCAAACAGCAAATAGTAGAACAAAGAACCACTGGAACAGGCAAACTGCTAGTCTATACCAATAACACTTTAGTGAGAAACACCCCAGTGCTCCCGACCCAGATGACTGACCTGCTGTAAACACGGTAAAATCTCTTCTCATGGCTCCAACCCTGAAAGGCTCACATAGTCAGAAGGACTGCATCCAGTTGAGCATATTTAC
Organism: Protopterus annectens; assembly: GCF_019279795.1. Lineage (NCBI taxonomy): Eukaryota > Metazoa > Chordata > Ceratodontiformes > Protopteridae > Protopterus > Protopterus annectens. The sequence goes on from NC_056735.1 coordinate 831,442,915, forward strand.
AAATGGACAGCCACACTGGTCTACCCTCAATAATAAACCTAATTAAGGTAAAATTTCTTCTTACAGCTACCACCCTGAAGGGCTCGCATAGTCAGAAGGACTGTATCCAGTTAGACATATTTAAAAATGGACAGCCACACTGGTCTACTCTCAAAGATAAACCTAATTAAGGATACTATATTTTTTAAAATATTTCTGCTTAAACTATTTAAATCAGCTGTACTGGGTCAACAGCACCAAACTTCTCAGCTGTTAAATAAGGCACCAAATCCTAACAAATTTCCACTAAATTGTATTGTTAAAGTTGCTTTCTGTATTTAAAAAACAGAACATAGATGAGAATATAAAGGAAGAAAAAGCCTCTTACTTTAATCACAAGCTCTGAGGATTCCTGTGGTGTGGTTAAGCCCCTCTCTATCCCCTATTCCCACCTGCCCCCAATACCTCTAAATTTATAACTCCTCAGCCACAGCCCCTCCACCAACCATTAACCGGATTTCTTTCATAATCCCAGGCTACCACTATCTCCTCACCTACTATTACATCTAGATTATCTACCTGCCAGGAGTATAATCCCCCCATTATGTCTATAATACCCTCTAATTCTTCAAAAATGCCACCTCTGCTCTACATCCTACCTTTGCTGGTCATCCTTTATTCTCTCACAATCTATGAAAATGACTATTATATAGGATTCAACTATCCCAAATGCCTTGCCACCACCCCAATTCTCTCAAACTATTCTGTCTACTCTTCCATGTCCATCGACGCCATCTCCTATACCCCTACTAATGCCCACTCTGTTATACTCAGCTATGTTAATACTAAAACTAAATACTACCTAAAACTGATAAATACATTTCTAAAGCTCATAGCTAGTTTGCCCCACACCCTTACTATTGATGAGGATATCTATCCCAACCCTGGCCCACCATCCCCAGACAACACTAACTCTAATGTTAACAACTCAAACATAAGACAAAGTCTAAATTGACCCCCCAGCTCACTAGTGACCTGCCCCTTAAACATTAGAAGCATCAACAATAAGGTCCACAACCTCCATGCTGTCCTAACAACTTACTCCCCCGATATACTTTGTCTCAATGAAACATGGTTAAAACCAATTACGCAAGATAATGAAATTCTACCTCCAGGGTATAATATACTCATGCAAGATCGTACTACCAGGAAAGGGGGAGGGGTTGCTGTTCTCTCTAATATCACCCTAAATGTTACTCTAGACAATCTTCAACCATCTATATTTAACAAAGCAAAAATTATGATTTCCACATTACAAATAAATAAAAACAAATGTATAAACATAGTATGTGTCTATATTCCCCCAGGTAACAACTCAGGGACCCTTAAAGACATCCTCCACTGGCTATCCAATGCCTACCCCCAAGAAACCATTTGTTCTAGGGGACCTCAGTATAGATTGAAGCAGCTGCACTGCAGTGATCACAACCACCCACGTAAACCTACATGGGTTTACACAAACTATATCCTCCCCTACTAGTATCAGCAAGCCTAACAATAAAGAAAGTATCCTAGACTGGATACTAATTAACAGTCCCGACAACATGTACAAATCAGGTATGTTCCCTGAAGATCTAAGTGATCAATTCTTAATGTATATTATTAGACATAAGGTTGAATGTCCACATCTATCTACCTATAAAACAAAAAGAAATAAGAAAAACATCAATGTTAATAAACTCTTAAAAGGATTAAAATTATATAATTGGTCAATTCTAAAACAACTACCACTAGATGAGGCAGTAACACACTTTAATAACACATTCCTGGCCATCCTTGACAACCGTGCACCTGCACACTCTATTAGAATTAAAACAAATGTTGCCCCCTGGCTCACTAAAGATACCAAACCAAAGATCATCCAAACAAATAATGCCTGGAATACCTGGCACTCCCCTAAAGCCCCACAAGATCAACTGAAATTTCAACAATATAGGAATGATACAAAAAAATCCATATTACTAGACAAATAACTATTTCTGCCATGTACAGCAGAAACACCATAACAAACCTCAGATGTACTGGGCAGGTATTAACAAACTCCTCCACCCAGGGCAATCCACAACTCCAAACCCCCTCAGCCCCAACCCAAAAAATGCCATTGCCAATGTCTTCAACAGTTTCTTCACAGAAGCCATCCAGGCCCTTGCTAGCAAACTTAAACCCATTTGTTCCTAATGCTGATACCCCTAAACATAGTGACATACTCTCCTTTAGCTTCCAGAAAGTTCCTACCTCACTCATTAGAGCCCTAATTAAAAAATTCAAACCAACCACCCTTTCAGCTGACCTCCTCCCCACAGACTACCTGCAAAAAGCTGCCGGTGATAAATAGAACCACAACTGAAGCCTCTATCCCCACTATCTGGAAAATATCACATGTCATTCCACTCCAGAAAGGAGGCAACTTCATTGAGCTGTCAAACTATAGATCGATAGCTATCTTTTCCCCTCTGGCTGAAATTATAGAAAAGTGTATCCATAAACAACTCTTACACTACCTCATTCAATATAATCTCCTGGCCAACTCCCAGCATGGATTTAGATCACATCACTGTACCAACTCAGCCCTCCTCTCCTTTTCTAATGTCATAAATTCCATCCGTAACAACAACAAACTACCTTTCACCCTGTTTCTCAAATTTTCCAAGGCCTTCAACATGGTTAACCACTAGTTACTCTTACTTACCCTAAATAAATTATCCCTAAACAACCATGCTATACAATGGTTTCAATCTTATCCTAGTGGAAGACAGCAGGCTGTCTGATGGCAGGACAAACTCTCCACCCTTCTCCCCATTACCCTTGGTGTCCCTCAAGGCTCCAAATTACGTCCCCTTCTTTTCTCCCTCTTTATCAATGACCTCCACGCAGTAATCCCAGATGCAACCTGTATACAATATGCTGATGATCCATCCTGATTTGCTCAGCCTCTACCACTATAGATCTCTTTACTTTAACCCAGGAAACCTTTAACACAGTGAAAAATTGTCTCTCTAATCAACAGCTGATATTAAATCTCAACAAAACAAAGCTATTGTCTTCTCCCCTACTCACAAATCCACTCAAGCTTCGTTTACTAAAACATCCAACAATGGGACTATAATCTCACCAGATATGTATACCAAACTCCTGGGTGTGATAATTTACAACAACCTTAAATATGACATGCACATTAACCAAACTATTAAAACCGTTAATAAAAATAAATCTGCTCCCTATACAAAAATAAACCTTTCCTTACCCCTCTAGCTAAGACTGCAATTGCCCATACCCATCTGCTTTCAACTCTACTCTATGCCTCACCAATACTCATTAACTTGAATAAAACTGAACTCAACAAACTCTCTAGCTGCTGCAATCAAATTGCCAGGTTTGCCACAGGAACTCCCTACAGGACACACCACTGTCAAAACCTAAACCTCTTAGGCTGGCTAGAACTCCCCAGGCTATTCAATATAATCAACTCATTGTACCATTCAAGGTTATTAACCATCCAGAAAAAAAGGGCTAATTCCTCAAATACATTATCCATCCATACAAAAATGCCAGGCCACTTCGTTCCACTACAAAACTTTTGGTTCAATCTGTTAAAGCTAGCAACCTAGCTGGAGAATCTTTGTTTGCAAATTCAGTAGGCAAAAACTGGAATTTGCTTCCATATGACCTTACTCTGAACCCCTCTCTTAGCCATTTCAAAAAAAAAAAAAAAAATCTAACCCAGTATTTTAAAACTCACTGGTTATGTCCTTGCTCTAACTTTGACTAAAGCCTCATCTGCTTCCATATCCCTGCAAGTTTTATTCACAGCGACTAACCTCCTTCACTAAAAGGTTTGAAATAGAAACTGTAATGTGTGCAGATACTCTGTATATAAGCTGCACATATAGGTTTGATAAGACAAACTGTAACATATATGTATATATTTCTGATTATAAACTGCATTCTTCATAGGCTTGAAATATCAGAATGTAACTTATATGTTGATACAATATGTTTGTACATATACTATAACTTGCTTGTCTTTATCTGTTTGTAAGTTTGGAGCTTTTCTGCCTGGGAGGGAAGGTTAAGATTCTAGATCATCCCTCCATAAAAAGGTAATTAACCTTAAGTGACCTCTTCTAATTTACAAGAGTCAAAGTTCTGGTCACATTCATAGTTTAAATATGCACTTGAAAGTAGAATGCAGTTAAAACCCAGCATAACAAAAAAATGCATGACAATATACAAAAGGCAAGGAAGCAAAACAATTTACAAGAAAGCAATATAAAAAAGCAAACTAATCTTTCCCTCACAGCAGTCTATGCTGCGGTCTGAGTGAACTTTTCCAGTAAAGCCTTGAAATGTTTTATGTTACCACTTAAATACAAGGTTTCATTTCTAGCTCCTACCTCAGTTCATAGGGAAATTAATCTTCACTGACCTGTTTAAATGTGTGAGTGACTCACAACAGGCAAAGCTTTTGTCACTTTCCTCATTTAAGTACGCAGTTGAAAGCAGAATACAATTAAAATGCACTGCATTTGAAATACAACGCAGCATACAAAATAGATGAAGGCACTGAATCAAAACAAATTACAAGAAGGCAATATAAAAGATCAAACTAACCTTTCCTTCACAGCAGTCTATGGTAGAGTCTGAGTGGGCTTTTCCAGTCAAGCCAGGAAATATTTTATTTTACTCCTTAACTACAAAAAATCTGGACAGCAATTAAAGAAATCTTGCATCCCAGGAATAAATTCAATCTGAACCCTTCTCCCAATAATTCATCACTCAAAACCGCAATATAGCTCAACTCTTATTTCATAGCTAGAATAGCATCTCTAACCAAGGATTCCCCAACATCTAAACTTAATCCTGCCCAGCAGCCACGTATTAACGCATCCACTTTCACCTTCAAATCTGTATGTACTTTCTGTATAAAACTACTCTTAAACTCAAACCATGCTCTATTTCAGTTGATGACCTTCCAAGTGAGTACCTTAAAATGGTAGCCAATAGCATTGTCTACCATTTCAATTGTTATACATAGGTCAATCTAGGAATCCCACATTCCCTCTCTTTAGAAAAGAATCACAAATTAACCCATTTTTACAAAAGAGGAAATCAGCAGACATTACCAAATTTAGGCCTATATAGCAACATTCTCTCTCCTCTCCAGAATACTTGAAAAAATGTACTAAAAAATAATTGTATAGAAAATAAGATTAATTCAATGCAATCATCAATAAAAAATACTGTACCAAAATTCATTGATCTCTTAATTATATTAACACATAAGGAATAATAAAAAAAAAAGTAATCTACATGGTATTCCCGAAGTTTCAAAACAACCCACTAAACAAGTATAGTAGGTCCAAAAAATAAACATTGAAAGAAACTTCTCTGTGTGGAAGATTTTCAGTCCATATACCTCTAGTTAATCACTGTATATTAATCAGATCAGGCAATAGTAGTACAAGTAGCGAACTTAAACTCATCTTGTAAAAAAAAGAATAAAAAATATATAATTGTACCATATTAGTAAGTATTTGAAAGTAATCCAAGCAAGGCAGACAGTCTGTTTCCAGTAAAAAATCCTTTATTAAGTACATAGACAAGTGATCCAAGTAAAACAAAAAGAGTAATAGCTTCCTCACAAGCTTTCTAAATATATATATATATATATATATATATATATATATATATATATATATATATATATATATATATATATATATATATATATATATATATATATATATATATATATATATATACACATTCTTTTTTATCAGGCAAGGGAGTGGTTTATTGTGCTGTAAAACAAAGTGTTATTGGTACACATGTTAAATTCACATCCCTTCCCCCATCAGTGTAACATTCGAGCTGGTCCTGCCCTACTTTGTAGCTGTCATAATAATATAACCCTTATGTACTTTAAATAAAATTTATAATGATGTGGTACCTCTTATTTAACCAGATTATTAATTAGATTAAGTCTGCGATTTTATCTAAGACAATATAGTACATGGCTGGAAATATCTCAACCTTAGTTCATTTGGCAATCAAAAAAAAATATATATATATATAAATATATAAATGTACACTTTGCATGCAAAAAATCA